>NC_092090.1:4628817-4703817 GCF_045679555.1 Salvelinus alpinus | reverse complement strand
GACGGCTCGGGACAGACGGGCGGCTCTAATGGCTCGGGACAGACGGACGGCTCAGATGGCGCTGGGGAGACGGATGGCTCAGATGGCGCTGGGGAGACGGATGGCTCAGATGGCGCTGGGGAGACGGATGGCTCAGATGGCGCTGAGGAGACGGATGGCTCAGATGGCGCTGCGGAGACGGATGGCTCAGACTGATCCTGTCTAGCGGAAGGCTTTGGCTGCTCCTGTCTGGCGGAAGGCTCTAGCGGCTCCTGTCTGGCGGAAGGCTCTGTAGGCTCATGGCAGACGGGCGGCTTTGCAGGCTCATGGCAGAGGGGCAGTTCATGCGGCGCTTGGCAGACGGACAGTTCAGGCGCCGTTGGGCAGACGGCAGACTCTGGCCGGCTGAGACGCACTGTAGGCCTGGTACGTGGTGCCGGAACTGGAGGCACCGGACTGGAGACACGCACCTTCAGGCTAGTGCGGGGAGCAGGGACAGGGCACACTGACCTCTCAAAGCGCACTATAGGCCTGGTGCGTGGTACCGGCACTGGTGGCACCGGGCTGAGTGCACGCACCTCAGGACGAGTACGGGGAGAAGGAACAGTGCGTACAGGGCTCTGGAAACGCACAGGAGGCTTAGTGCGTGTTGTCGGAACTGGAGGCACCGAACTGGATACACGCACCATAGGAAAAGTGCGTGGAGGAGGAACAGGGCTCTGGAGACGCACTGGAAACCTGGTGCGTAGTGTAGGCACTGGTGGTACTGGGCTGGGGCGAAAAGGTAGCGCCGGAAATACCGGACCGTGCAGGCGTACTGGCTCTCTTGAGCATTGAGCCTGCCCAACCTTACCTGGTTGAATGCTCCCGGTCGCCCGACCAGTGCGGGGAGGTGGAATAACCCGCACCGGGCTATGTAGGCGAACCGGGGAAACCATCTGTAAGGCTGGTGCCATGTACGCCGGCCCGAGGAGACGCACTGGAGACCAGACGCGTTGAGCCGGCCTCATGACACCTGGCTCAATGCCCAATCTAGCCCTACCAGTGCGGGGAGGTGGAATAACCCGCACCGGGCTATGCACACGTACAGGAGACACCGTGCGCTCTACTGCGTAACACGGTGTCTGCCCGTACTCCCGCTCTCCACGGTTAGCCTGGTAAGTGGGCGCAGGTCTCCTACCTGCCCTTGGCCCACCACCTCTTAGCCCCCCCCAAGAAATGTTTGGGTGGTACTCACGGGCTTTTCGGGCTTCCGTGCTAGACGCGTCCCCTCATAACTCCGGTTCCCTTCTCCGGTTGCCTCTGCTCTCCTCAGTGCCTCCAGCTGTTCCCATGGGAGGCGATCCCTTCCAGCCAGGATCTCCTCCCATGTGTAGCAACCTTTACCGTCCAATACATCGTCCCAAGTCCATTCCTCCTTCTTGCGCTGTCCCTTACTCCGTTTACACCGCTGCTTGGTTCTGGTTATTTGGTGGGTGGTTCTGTAATGGTGGTCCTCCTCCTCTTCAACCGAAAAGGAGGAGTATTGAGGGAACCAAGGCGCAGCGGGTTGTGAACACATAATATTTATTAAAGACAAGACGAAAACACGAACTTCACTATAAACTAACAAAACAACAAACGGAGTAGACAGACCTGAACGACAAACTTACATTAAACACGAGAACGCACGAACAGGGAAAATAGCCTACACATAAAAATGACGATGTACAACACAAACCGAACAGTCCCGTATGGTGCGACAAACACTGACACAGGAGACAACCACCCACAACGAACACAGTGAAACAACCTACCTAAATATGACTCTTAATTAGAGGAACGCAAAACACCTGCCTCTAATTAAGAGCCATACCAGGCAACCCTAAACCAACATAGAAACACACAACATAGAATGCCCACCCAAACTCACGTCCTGACCAACTAACACATACAACAAACTAACCGAAATAGGTCAGGAACGTGACAGGAACAGTGGGTTAACTGCCTTGTTCAGGGGAACAGTGGGTTAACTGCCTTGTTCAGGGGAACAGTGGGTTAACTGCCTTGTTCAGGGGAACAGTGGGTTAACTGCCTTGTTCAGGGGAACAGTGGGTTAACTGCCTTGTTCAGGGGAACAGTGGGTTAACTGCCTTGTTCAGGGGAACAGTGGGTTAACTGCCTTGTTCAGGGGAACAGTGGGTTAACTGCCTTGTTAACTGCCTTGTTCAGGGGAACAGTGGGTTAACTGCCTTGATTCCGCCAGCCCAGCGGCAGTAGGGATGACCACGTGTTATCTGTTTAGTGATACGGCCAGCCCAGCGGCAGTAGGGATGACCAGGTGTTATCTTGATAAGTGCGGGAATTTGACCATTTTCCTGTCCTGCTAAGCATTCAAAATGTAACGAGTACTTTTGGTTGGTCCTGGAAAGTGCATGCAGTAAAAATAACAATATCTTCTTCAGGAATGTAGTGAAGTAAAAGTTGTTAAAAAATATAAATAGTAAAGTAAAGTACAGATACCTCAAAAACACTACTTAAGAGAACTTTCAAATATGTTTTACTGAAGTACTTTACACCACTGCTGGCCGTGACCCCACTCTCTGAGGGTGTCAGGGGGAGATGGGATAGACCCTGGCCTTGACCCCACTCTCTGAGGGTGTCAGGGGGAGATGGGATAGACCCTGGCAGTGACCCCACTCTCTGAGGGTGTCAGGGGGAGATGGGATAGACCCTGGCCTTGACCCCACTCTCTGAGGGTGTCAGGGGGAGATGGGATAGACCCTGGCCTTGACCCCACTCTCTGAGGGTGTCAGGGGGAGATGGGATAGACCCTGGCCGTGACCCCACTCTCTGAGGGTGTCAGGGGGAGATGGGATAGACCCTGGCCGTGACCCCACTCTCTGAGGGTGTCAGGGGGAGATGGGATAGACCCTGGCCTTGACCCCACTCTCTGAGGGTGTCAGGGGGAGATGGGATAGACCCTGGCAGTGACCCCACTCTCTGAGGGTGTCAGGGGGAGATGGGATAGACCCTGGCCTTGACCCCACTCTCTGAGGGTGTCAGGGGGAGATGGGATAGACCCTGGCCGTGACCCCACCCTCTGAGGGTGTCAGGGGGAGATGGGATAGACCCTGGCCTTGACCCCACTCTCTGAGGGTGTCAGGGGGAGATGGGATAGACCCTGGCCTTGACCCCACTCTCTGAGGGTGTCAGGGGGAGATGGGATAGACCCTGGCCTTGACCCCACTCTCTGAGGGTGTCAGGGGGAGATGGGATAGACCCTGGCCGTGACCCCACTCTCTGAGGGTGTCAGGGGGAGATGGGATAGACCCTGGCCGTGACCCCACTCTCTGAGGGTGTCAGGGGGAGATGGGATAGACCCTGGCCTTGACCCCACTCTCTGAGGGTGTCAGGGGGAGATGGGATAGACCCTGGCCTTGACCCCACTCTCTGAGGGTGTCAGGGGGAGATGGGATAGACCCTGGCAGTGACCCCACTCTCTGAGGGTGTCAGGGGGAGATGGGATAGACCCTGGCCTTGACCCCACTCTCTGAGGGTGTCAGGGGGAGATGGGATAGACCCTGGCCGTGACCCCACTCTCTGAGGGTGTCAGGGGGAGATGGGATAGACCCTGGCCTTGACCCCACTCTCTGAGGGTGTCAGGGGGAGATGGGATAGACCCTGGCCTTGACCCCACTCTCTGAGGGTGTCAGGGGGAGATGGGATAGACCCTGGCCTTGACCCCACTCTCTGAGGGTGTCAGGGGGAGATGGGATAGACCCTGGCCGTGACCCCACTCTCTGAGGGTGTCAGGGGGAGATGGGATAGACCCTGGCCGTGACCCCACTCTCTGAGGGTGTCAGGGGGAGATGGGATAGACCCTGGCCTTGACCCCACTCTCTGAGGGTGTCAGGGGGAGATGGGATAGACCCTGGCCTTGACCCCACTCTCTGAGGGTGTCAGGGGGAGATGGGATAGACCCTGGCAGTGACCCCACTCTCTGAGGGTGTCAGGGGGAGATGGGATAGACCCTGGCCTTGACCCCACTCTCTGAGGGTGTCAGGGGGAGATGGGATAGACCCTGGCCTTGACCCCACTCTCCGAGGGTGTCAGGGGGAGATGGGATATGACAAAAACACATTTACAATTCACACATGCGTATTAATACACACGTGTACAACATGTGAAATAGGATAAATAAAAGTACCCTTCAAACAACTTTCTTTCTTCTTATTAAGACTGAGAGACTGACTGTTACTTTTTTCAGGTCAGTGAGGACAGCCTTACAACACCCACCATGCTAATTCACAATGAACCAACACTTCCACTGTTCGCTGATAACAAGAGATCACATGACGTGAACGAGACAAGGTCCTCTGCTGCTTCCGTTGATGCCAAACTCTCAGATCAGATACCTGACCTCAGTCTGACCTCAACATCAACCACAGATCAGCATCACGTAGTTTAGTAACAACCACTGTTGAGACCGGATCACACAATTCAGTTGACTGATACCTGCTGACTGATACCTGGTGACTGATGACTGATACCTGCTGACTGATGACTGATGACTGATGACTGATACCTGGTGAATGATACCTGGTGACTGATGACTGATGACTGATGACTGCTGACTGATGACTGATGATGAATGATGACTGCTGACTGATACCTGGTGACTGATGACTGATGACTGCTGACTGATGACTGATGATGAATGATGACTGCTGACTGATACCTGCTGACTGATACCTGCTGACTGATGACTGATGACGGATGACTGATGACTGATGACTGATGACTGATACCTGCTGACTGATACCTGCTGACTGATGACTGATGACTGATGACTGATGACTGCTGACTGATGACTGATGATGAATGATGA
The DNA here is from genome assembly GCF_045679555.1 of Salvelinus alpinus. Classification (NCBI taxonomy): domain Eukaryota; kingdom Metazoa; phylum Chordata; class Actinopteri; order Salmoniformes; family Salmonidae; genus Salvelinus; species Salvelinus alpinus. Next base: position 4,698,968 of record NC_092090.1, on the reverse strand, counting down.
CTGCTGACTGATACCTGGTGACTGATGACTGATGACTGATGACTGCTGACTGATGACTGATGATGAATGATGACTGCTGACTGATACCTGCTGACTGATACCTGCTGACTGATGACTGATGACTGATGACTGATGACTGATGACTGCTGACTGATGACTGATGATGAATGATGACTGCTGACTGATACCTGCTGACTGATACCTGCTGACTGATGACTGATGACTGATGACTGCTGACTGATGACTGATGATGAATGATGACTGCTGACTGATACCTGCTGACTGATACCTGGTGACTGATGACTGCTGACTGATGACTGATGACTGCTGACTGATACCTGCTGACTGCTGACTGATACCTGATGACTGATACCTGATGACTGATACCTGCTGACTGATACCTGCTGACTGATACCTGCTGACTGATGACTGATGACTGATGAGTGATACCTGATGACTGACACCTATTGACTGATACCTGATGACAGATACCTGCTGACTGATACCCGCTGACTGATACCTGCTGACTGATACCTGCTGACTGATACCTGATGACTGATACCTGCTGACTGATGACTGATGCCTGCTGACTGATGCCTGCTGACTGATACCTGCTGACTGATACCTGCTGACTGATACCTGATGACTGATACCTGCTGACTTATACCTGCCGACTGATGACTGATGACTGATACCTGATGACTGATACCTGATGACTGATACCTGCTGACTGATACCTGCTGACTGATACCTGATGACTGATACCTGCTGACTGATGACTGATACCTGCTGACTGATACCTGCTGACTGCTGACTGCTGACTGATGACTGATGACTGATACCTGCTAACTGATACCTGATGACTGATACCTGCTGACTGATACCTGCTGACTGATACCTTCTGACTGATACCTGCTGACTGATACCTGCTGACTGATGACTGATACCTGCTGACTGATGACTGATGACTGATACCTGCTGACTGATACCTGCTGACTGATGACTGATACCTGCTGACTGATGACTGATGACTGATACCTGCTGACTGATACCTGCTGACTGATACCTGCTGACTGATACCTGCTGACTGATACCTGCTGACTGATACCTGCTGACTGATACCTGCCTACTGATGACTGATGACTGATACCTGCTGACTGATGACTGATACCTGATGACTGATACCTGATGACTGATGCCTGCTGACTGATGACTGATACCTGCTGACTGATACCTGCTGACTGATACCTGCTGACTGATACCTGCTGACTGATACCTGATGACTGATACCTGCTGACTGATACCTGCCGACTGATGACTGATGACTGATACCTGATGACTGATACCTGATGACTGATACCTGATGACTGATACCTGCTGACTGATACCTGCTGACTGATACCTGCTGACTGATGACTGATGACTGATGAGTGATACCTGATGACTGACACCTATTGACTGATACCTGATGACAGATACCTGCTGACTGATACCCGCTGACTGATACCTGCTGACTGATACCTGCTGACTGATACCTGATGACTGATACCTGCTGACTGATGACTGATGCCTGCTGACTGATGCCTGCTGACTGATACCTGCTGACTGATACCTGCTGACTGATACCTGATGACTGATACCTGCTGACTTATACCTGCCGACTGATGACTGATGACTGATACCTGATGACTGATACCTGATGACTGATACCTGCTGACTGATACCTGCTGACTGATACCTGACTGACCTGCTGACTGATGACTGATACCTGCTGACTGATACCTGCTGACTGCTGACTGCTGACTGATGACTGATGACTGATACCTGCTGACTGATACCTGATGACTGATACCTGCTGACTGATACCTGCTGACTGATACCTTCTGACTGATACCTGCTGACTGATACCTGCTGACTGATGACTGATACCTGCTGACTGATGACTGATGACTGATACCTGCTGACTGATACCTGATGACTGATGACTGATACCTGCTGACTGATGACTGATGACTGATACCTGCTGACTGATACCTGCTGACTGATACCTGCTGACTGATACCTGCTGACTGATACCTGCTGACTGATACCTGCTGACTGATACCTGCCTACTGATGACTGATGACTGATACCTGCTGACTGATGACTGATACCTGATGACTGATACCTGCTGACTGATGACTGATACCTGCTGACTGATACCTGCTGACTGATACCTGCTGACTGATACCTGCTGACTGATACCTGATGACTGATACCTGCTGACTGATACCTGCCGACTGATGACTGATGACTGATACCTGATGACTGATACCTGATGACTGATACCTGCTGACTGATACCTGCTGACTGATACCTGCTGACTGATACCTGCTGACTGATACTGATACCTGCTGACTGATACCTGCTGACTGATAACTGCTGACTGATGACTGATGACTGATACCTGCTGACTGATACCTGATGACTGATACCTGCTGACTGATACCTGCTGACTGATACCTGCTGACTGATACCTGCTGACTGATACCTGCTGACTGATGACTGATACCTGCTGACTGATGACTGATGACTGATACCTGCTGACTGATACCTGCTGACTGATACCTGCTGACTGATACCTGCCTACTGATGACTGATGACTGATACCTGCTGACTGATGACTGATAACTGCCGACTGATACCTGATGACTGATACCTGCTGACTGATGACTGATACCTGCTGACTGATACCTGCTGACTGATACCTGATGACTGATACCTGCTGACTGATACCTGCTGACTGATACCTGCTGACTGATGACTGATGACTGATGACTGATACCTGCTGACTGATACCTGCTGACTGATACCTGCTGACTGATACCTGCTGACTGCTGACTGATGACTGATACCTGATGACTGATACCTGCTGACTGATGACTGATACCTGCTGACTGATACCTGCTGACTGATACCTTCTGACTGATACCTGCTGACTGATGACTGATACCTGCTGACTGATGACTGATGACTGATACCTGCTGACTGATGACTGATGACTGATGACTGATGACTGATACCTGCTGACTGATACCTGCTGACTGATACCTGCTGACTGATACCTGCCTACTGATGACTGATGACTGATACCTGCTGACTGATGACTGATAACTGCTGACTGATACCTGATGACTGATACCTGCTGACTGATGACTGATACCTGCTGACTGATACCTGCTGACTGATACCTGATGACTGATACCTGCTGACTGATACCTGCTGACTGATACCTGCTGACTGATGACTGATGACTGATGACTGATACCTGCTGACTGATACCTTCTGACTGATACCTGCTGACTGATACCTGCTGACTGCTGACTGATGACTGATACCTGATGACTGATACCTGCTGACTGATGACTGATACCTGCTGACTGATGACTGATGACTGATACCTGCTGACTGATGACTGATGACTGATGACTGATACCTGCTGACTGATACCTGCTGACTGCTACCTGCTGACTGATACTAGATGACTGATACATGCTGACTGATACCTGCTGACTGATGACTGATGACTGATGACTGATACCTGCTGACTGATGACCATTACCTGCTGACTGATGACTGATGACTGATACCTGCTGACTGATACCTGCTGACTGATACCTGCTGACTGATACCTGCTGACTGATACCTGCTGACTGATGACTGATGACTGATGACTGATGACTGATACCTGCTGACTGATGGCTGCTGACTGCTGACTGATACCTGATACCTGCTGACTGATACCTGCTGACTGATACCTGATGACTGATACCTGATGACTGATACCTGCTGACTGCTGACTGATGACTGATACCTGCTGACTGATACCTGCTGAGTGATGACTGATGACTTATACCTGATGACTAATGACTGATACCTGCTGACTGATACCTGATGACTGATACCTGATGACTGCTGACTGATGACTGATACCTGCTGACTGATACCTGCTGACTAATGACTGCTGACTGATACCTGCTGAGTGATACCTGCTGAATGCTGACTGATACCTGATGACTGATACCTGATGATTGATACCTGCTGACTGATACCTGCTGACTGATGACTGATACCTGCTGACTGATACCTGATGACTGCTGACTGATACCTGCTGACTGATGACTGATACCTGATGACTGATACCTGCTGACTGATACCTGCTGACTGATACCTGCTGACTGATACCTGCTGACTGATACCTGCTGACTGCTGACTGATACTTGATGACTGATACCTGCTGACTGATACCTGCTGACTGATACCTGCTGACTGATGACTGATACCTGATGACTGATACCTGCTGACTGATACTGCTGACTGATACCTGCTGACTGATACCTGATGACTGATACCTGCTGACTGATACCTGCTGACTGATGACTGCTGACTACTGACTGCTGACTGATACCTGCTGACTGCTGACTGATACCTGCTGACTGATACCCGCTGACTGATGACTGCTGACTGATACGTGCTGACTGCTGACTGCTGACTGATACCTGCTGACTGATACCTGCTGACTGATGACTGCTGACTGATACCTGCTGACTGCTGACTGATACCTGCTGACTGATACCTGCTGACTGATACCTGCTGACTGTTGACTGATACCTGCTGACTGATACTGCTGACTGATACCTGATACCTGCTGACTGATACCTGATACCTGATGACTGCTGACTGATAACCTGCTGACTGATACCTGATACCTGCTGACTGATGACTGATATCTGCTGACTGATGACTGATACCTGATACCTGATGACTGCTGACTGATACCTGCTGACTGATCCCTGCTGACTGATGACTGATACCTGATGACTGATCCCTGCTGACTGATGACTGATACCTGATGACTGATACCTGATGACTGATGACTGATACCTGATGTCTGATACCTGCTGACTGAATACTGATACCTGATACCTGATGACTGCTGACTGATACCTGATGACTGCTGACTGATACCTGATGACTGCTGACTGATGACTGGTACCTGCTGACTGATGACTGATTACTGCTGACTGATGACTGATGACTGATTACTGATTACTGATACCTGCTGACTGATACCTGATGACTGATGACTGATTACTGCTGACTGATAACCTGCTGACTGCTGACTGATGACTGATACCTGCTGACTGATGACTGATGACTGATTACTGTTGACTGATGACTGATTACTGATACCTGCTGACTGATACCTGATGACTGATGACTGATTACTGCTGACTGATACCTGCTGACTGCTGACTGATGACTGATACCCGCTGACTGATGACTGGTGACTGATACCTGCTGACTGATGACTGATGACTGATGACTGATACCTGCTGACTGATACCTGATGACTGATGACTGATGACTGATTACTGCTGACTGCTGACTGATGACTGATACCTGCTGAGTGATGACTGATGACTGCTGACTGATACCTGCTGACAGTGTTTATACAGTGTTGATACTGTGTTGTTACAGTGTTGATACAGTGTTGATACAGTGTTGATACAGTGTTGATACAGTGTTAATACAGTGTTGATACAGTGTTGATACAGTGTTGAGACAGTGTTGATACAGTGTTGATACAGTGTTGATACAGTGTTGATACAGTGTTGATACAGTGTTGAGACAGTGTTGATACAGTGTTGATACAGTGGTGATACACTGTTGATACAGTGTTGATACAGTGTTGATACAGTGTTGATACAGTGTTGATACAGTGTTGATACAGTGTTGATACAGTGTTGATACAGTGTTGATACAGTGTTGATACAGTGTTGATACAGTGTTGATACAGTGTTGATACAGTGTTGATACACTGTTGATACAGTGTTGATACAGTGTTGATACAGTGTTGATACAGTGTTGATACAGTGTTGTTACAGTGTTGAGACAGTGTTGAGACAGTGTTGATACAGTGGTGATACACTGTTGATACAGTGTTGATACAGTGTTGATACAGTGTTGATACAGTGTTGATACAGTGTTGATACAGTGTTGATACAGTGTTGTTACAGTGTTGATACAGTGTTGTTACAGTGTTGATACAGTGTTGATACAGTGGTGATACACTGTTGATACAGTGTTGATACAGTGTTGATACAGTGTTGATACAGTGTTGATACAGTGTTGATACAGTGTTGTTACAGTGTTGATACAGTGTTGTTACAGTGTTGATACAGTGTTGATACAGTGTTGATACAGTGTTGATACAGTGTTGTTACAGTGTTGATACAGTGTTGATACAGTGTTGATACAGTGTTTATACAGTGTTGAGACAGTGTTGATACTGTGTTGATACTGTGTTGATACAGTGTTGTTACAGTGTTGATACAGTGTTGATACAGTGTTGATACAGTGTTGATACAGTGTTGATACAGTGTTGGTACAGTGTTACAGTGTTGATACAGTGTTGCTACAGTGTTGATACAGTGTTGATACAGTGTTGATACAGTGTTGATACAGTGTTGATACAGTGTTGTTACAGTGGTGGTGATACAGTGTTGATACAGTGTTGATACAGTGTTGAGACAGTGTTGATACAGTGTTGAGACAGTGTTGATACAGTGTTTATACAGTGTTGATACAGTGTTGATACAGTGTTTATACAGTGTTGATACAGTGTTGATACAGTGTTTATACAGTGTTGATACAGTGTTGATACAGTGTTTATACAGTGTTGATACAGTGTTGATACAGTGTTGATACAGTGTTGATACAGTGTTTATACAGTGTTGATACAGTGTTGATACAGTGTTTATACAGTGTTGATACAGTGTTGATACAGTGTTTATACAGTGTTGATACAGTGTTTATACAGTGTTTATACAGTGTATATACAGTGTTGATACACTGTTGATACAGTGTTGATACAGTGTTGATACAGTGTTGTTACAGTGTTTATACAGTGTTGATACAGTGTTGATACAGTGTTGATACAGTGTTACAGTGTTGATACAGTGTTGATACAGTGTTGATATAGTGTTGATACAGTGTTGCTACAGTGTTGAAGTGTTGCTACAGTGTTGATACAGTGTTGATTATGCTGCAGTAGTTTGTGTCGGGGGGCTAGGGTCAGTTGGTTACCTGGAGTACTTCTCCTGTCTTATCCAGTGTCCTGTGTGAATTTAAGTATGCTCTCTCTAATTCTCTCGTTCTCTCTTTCTCTCTGAGAACCTGAGCCCTAGGACCATACGTCAGGACTACCGGGCATGATGACACCTTGCTGTCCCCAGTCCGCCTGGCCTTGCTGCTATTCCAGTTTCAACTGTTCTGCCTGTGGTTACGGAACCCCTACCTGTCCCAGACCTGCTGTTTTCAACTCTTAATGATCGGCTATGAAAAGCCAACTGAGATTTATTCCTGATTATTATTTGACCATGCTTGTCACTTATGAACATTTTTGAACATCTTGGCATAGTTCTGTTATAATCTCCACCCGGCACAGCCAGAAGAGGACTGGCCACCCCTCATAGCCTGGTTCCTCTCTAGGTTTCTTCCTAGGTTTTGGCCTTTCTAGGGAGTTTTTCCTAGCCACCGTGCTTCTACACCTGCATTACTAGCTGTTTGGGGTTTTAGGCTGGGTGTCTGTACAGCACTTCGAGATATTAGCTGATGTACGAAGGGCTATATAAAATAAAATTGATTGATTGATTGATTGATACAGTGTTGATACAGTGTTGATACAGTGTTGAGACAGTATTGTTACAGTGTTGATACAGTGTTGATACAGTGTTGATACAGTGTTGTTACAGTGTTGTTACAGTGTTGAAGTGTTGCTACAGTGTTGAAGTGTTGCTACAGTGTTGCTACAGTGTTGATACAGTGTTGATACAGTGTTGATACAGTGTTGAAACAGTGTTGATACAGTGTTGCTACAGTGTTGAAGTGTTGCTACAGTGTTGCTACAGTGTTGATACAGTGTTGATACAGTGTTGATACAGTGTTACAGTGTTACAGTGTTGCTACAGTGTTGAAGTGTTGCTACAGTGTTGATACAGTGTTGTTACAGTGTTGAAGTGTTGCTACAGTGTTGCTACAGTGTTTGATACAGTGTTGATACAGTGTTGATACAGTGTTGAGACAGTGTTGATACAGTGTTGATACAGCGTTGTTACAGCGTTGATACAGTGTTGATACAGTGTTGCTACAGTGTTGCTACAGTGTTTGATACAGTGTTGATACAGTGTTGATACAGTGTTGATACAGTGTTGATACAGTGTTGATACAGTGTTAATACAGTGTTGATACAGTGTTGATACAGTGTTGATACAGTGTTGATACAGTGTTGATACAGTGTATATACAGTGTTGATACAGTGTTGATACAGTGTTGATACAGTGTTGTTACAGTGGTGGTGATACAGTGTTGATACAGTGTTGATACAGTGTTGATACAGTGTTGATACAGTGTTGATACAGTGTTGATACAGTGTTGAAGTGTTGCTACAGTGTTGCTACAGTGTTGATACAGTGTTGATACAGTGTTGATACAGTGTTGAAACAGTGTTGATACAGTGTTGCTACAGTGTTGAAGTGTTGCTACAGTGTTGCTACAGTGTTGCTACAGTGTTGATACAGTGTTGATACAGTGTTGATACAGTGTTGATACAGTGTTGATACAGTGTTTATACAGTGTTTATACAGTGTTGATACAGTGTTGAAGTGTTGCTACAGTGTTGCTACAGTGTTGATACAGTGTTGATACAGTGTTGAAGTGTTGATACAGTGTTGATACAGTGTTGATACAGTGTTGATACAGTGTTGATACAGTGTTGATACAGTGTTAATACAGTGTTGATACAGTGTTGATACAGTGTTGATACAGTGTTGATACAGTGTTGATACAGTGTATATACAGTGTTGATACAGTGTTGATACAGTGTTGATACAGTGTTGTTACAGTGGTGGTGATACAGTGTTGATACAGTGTTGATACAGTGTTGATACAGTGTTGATACAGTGTTGATACAGTGTTGATACAGTGTTGAAGTGTTGCTACAGTGTTGCTACAGTGTTGATACAGTGTTGATACAGTGTTGATACAGTGTTGAAACAGTGTTGATACAGTGTTGCTACAGTGTTGAAGTGTTGCTACAGTGTTGCTACAGTGTTGATACAGTGTTGATACAGTGTTGATACAGTGTTGATACAGTGTTGATACAGTGTTTATACAGTGTTTATACAGTGTTGATACAGTGTTGAAGTGTTGCTACAGTGTTGCTACAGTGTTGATACAGTGTTGATACAGTGTTGAAGTGTTGCTACAGTGTATATACAGTGTTGTTACAGTGTTGAAGTGTTGCTACAGTGTTGCTACAGTGTTTGATACAGTGTTGATACAGTGTTGATACAGTGTTGCTACAGTGTTGCTACAGTGTTGATACAGTGTTGATACAGTGTTGATACAGTGGTGATGCAGTGGTGATACACTGTTGATACACTGTTGATACAGTGTTGATACAGTGTTGATACAGTGTTGATACAGTGTTAATACAGTGTTGATACAGTGTTGATACAGTGTTGATACAGTGTTGATACAGTGTTGATACAGTGTTGATACAGTGTTGATACAGTGTTGATACAGTGTTGATACAGTGTTGATACAGTGTTGTTACAGTGTTGATACAGTGTTGATACAGTGTTGATACAGTGTTGATACAGTGTTGATACAGTGTTGATACAGTGTTGTTACAGTGGTGGTGATACAGTGTTGATACAGTGTTGATACAGTGTTGATACAGTGTTGATACAGTGTTGTTACAGTGGTGGTGATACAGTGTTGATACAGTGTTTATACAGTGTTTATACAGTGTTGATACAGTGTTGATACAGTGTTGTTACAGTGTTGATACAGTGTTGATACAGTGTTGATACAGTGTTGATACAGTGTTGATACAGTGTTGTTACAGTGGTGGTGATACAGTGTTGATACAGTGTTGATACAGTGTTGATACAGTGTTGATACAGTGTTGTTACAGTGGTGGTGATACAGTGTTGATACAGTGTTTATACAGTGTTGATACAGTGTTTATACAGTGTTGATACAGTGTATATACAGTGTTGATACAGTGTTGATACAGTGTTGATACAGTGTTGATACAGTGTTTATACAGTGTTTATACAGTGTTGATACAGTGTTTATACAGTGTTGATACAGTGTTTATACAGTGTTGATACAGTGTATATACAGTGTTGATACAGTGTTGATACAGTGTTGATACTGTGTTGATACAGTGTTGATACAGTGTTGTTACAGTGTTTATACAGTGTTGATACAGTGTTGATACAGTGTTGATACAGTGTTGATACAGTGTTGATACAGTGTTTATACAGTGTTGATACAGTGTTGTTACAGTGTTGTTACAGTGTTACAGTGTTGATACAGTGTTGATACAGTGTTGATACAGTGTTGATACAGTGTTGATACAGTGTTAATACAGTGTTGTTACAGTGTTGTTACAGTGTTGAAGTGTTTATACAGTGTTGAGACAGTGTTGATACAGTGTTGATACAGTGTTTATACAGTGTTGAAGTGTTGCTACAGTGTTGATACAGTGTTGTTACAGTGTTGAAGTGTTGCTACAGTGTTGCTACAGTGTTTGATACAGTGTTGATACAGTGTTGATACAGTGTTGCTACAGTGTTGATACAGTGTTGATACAGTGTTGATACAGTGGTGATGCAGTGGTGATACACTGTTGATACACTGTTGATACAGTGTTGATACAGTGTTGATACAGTGTTGATACAGTGTTAATACAGTGTTGATACAGTGTTGATACAGTGTTGATACAGTGTTGATACAGTGTTGATACAGTGGTGGTGATACAGTGTTGATACAGTGTTGATACAGTGTTGATACAGTGTTGATACAGTGTTGTTACAGTGTTGATACAGTGTTGATACAGTGTTGATACAGTGTTGATACAGTGTTGATACAGTGTTGTTACAGTGGTGGTGATACAGTGTTGATACAGTGTTGATACAGTGTTGATACAGTGTTGATACAGTGTTGATACAGTGTTGTTACAGTGGTGGTGATACAGTGTTGATACAGTGTTTATACAGTGTTTATACAGTGTTGATACAGTGTTTATACAGTGTTGATACAGTGTATATACAGTGTTGATACAGTGTTGATACAGTGTTGATACAGTGTTGATACAGTGTTTATACAGTGTTTATACAGTGTTGATACAGTGTTTATACAGTGTTGATACAGTGTTTATACAGTGTTGATACAGTGTATATACAGTGTTGATACAGTGTTGATACAGTGTTGATACTGTGTTGATACAGTGTTGATACAGTGTTGTTACAGTGTTTATACAGTGTTGATACAGTGTTGATACAGTGTTGATACAGTGTTGATACAGTGTTGATACAGTGTTTATACAGTGTTGATACAGTGTTGTTACAGTGTTGTTACAGTGTTACAGTGTTGATACAGTGTTGATACAGTGTTGATACAGTGTTGATACAGTGTTGATACAGTGTTAATACAGTGTTGTTACAGTGTTGTTACAGTGTTGAAGTGTTTATACAGTGTTGAGACAGTGTTGATACAGTGTTGATACAGTGTTTATACAGTGTTGATACAGTGTTGCTACAGTGTTGATACAGTGTTGATACAGTGTTGTTACAGTGTTGATACAGTGTTGATACAGTGTTGATACAGTGTTGATACAGTGTTGATACAGTGTTGATATAGTGTTGTTACAGTGTTGATACAGTGTTGATACAGTGTTGATACAGTGTTGATACAGTGTTGATACAGTGTTGTTACAGTGTTGATACAGTGTTGATACAGTGTTGATACAGTGTTGATATAGTGTTGTTACAGTGTTGATACAGTGTTGATACAGTGTTGATACAGTGTTGTTACAGTGTTACAGTGTTGAAGTGTTGCTACAGTGTTGATACAGTGTTGATATAGTGTTGTTACAGTGTTGATACAGTGTTGATACAGTGTTGATACAGTGTTGTTACAGTGTTGATACAGTGTTGATACAGTGTTGTTACAGTGTTGATACAGTGTTGTTACAGTGTTGATACAGTGTTGATACAGTGTTGATACAGTGTTGATACAGTGTTGTTACAGTGTTGAGACAGTGTTGATACAGTGTTGATACAGTGTTGATATAGTGTTGTTACAGTGTTGATACAGTGTTGATACAGTGTTGATACAGTGTTGATACAGTGTTGATACAGTGTTGATACAGTGTTGATACAGTGTTGTTACAGTGTTGAGACAGTGTTGATACAGTGTTGATACAGTGTTGATATAGTGTTGTTACAGTGTTGATACAGTGTTGATACAGTGTTGATACAGTGTTGAGACAGTGTTGATACAGTGTTGATACAGTGTTGATATAGTGTTGTTACAGTGTTGATACAGTGTTGATACAGTGTTGATACAGTGTTGATACAGTGTTGAGACAGTGTTGATACAGTGTTGATACAGTGTTGATATAGTGTTGTTACAGTGTTGTTACAGTGTTGATACAGTGTTGATACAGTGTTGAAGTGTTGCTACAGTGTTGATACAGTGTTGATACAGTGTTGTTACAGTGTTGATACAGTGTTGATACAGTGTTGTTACAGTGTTGATACAGTGTTGATACAGTGTTGATACAGTGTTGATACAGTGTTGAGACAGTGTTGTTACAGTGTTGATACAGTGTTGATACAGTGTTGATACAGTGTTGTTACAGTGTTGATACAGTGTTGATACAGTGTTGATACAGTGTTGAAGTGTTGCTACAGTGTTGATACAGTGTTGATACAGTGTTGATATAGTGTTGTTACAGTGTTGATACAGTGTTGATACAGTGTTGATACAGTGTTGATACAGTGTTGTTACAGTGTTGATACAGTGTTGATACAGTGTTGTTACAGTGTTGATACAGTGTTGATACAGTGTTGATACAGTGTTGTTACAGTGTTGATACAGTGTTGATACAGTGTTGTTACAGTGTTGAAGTGTTGCTACAGTGTTGAAGTGTTGCTACAGTGTTGATACAGTGTTGTTACAGTGTTGAAGTGTTGCTACAGTGGTGATACAGTGTTGTTACAGTGTTGATACAGTGTTGATACAGTGTTGATACAGTGTTGATACAGTGTTGTTACAGTGTTGATACAGTGTTGATACAGTGTTGATACAGTGTTGATACAGTGTTGTTACAGTGTTGATACAGTGTTGATACAGTGTTGATACAGTGTTGATACAGTGTTGATACAGTGTTGATACAGTGGTGATACAGTGTTGTTACAGTGTTGAAGTGTTGCTACAGTGGTGATACAGTGTTGTTACAGTGTTGATACAGTGTTGATACAGTGTTGATACAGTGTTGATACAGTGTTGTTACAGTGTTGATACAGTGTTGATACAGTGTTGATACAGTGTTGATACAGTGTTGTTACAGTGTTGATACAGTGTTGATACAGTGTTGATACAGTGTTGATACAGTGTTGTTACAGTGTTGATACAGTGTTGTTACAGTGTTGATACAGTGTTGTTACAGTGTTGATACAGTGTTGATACAGTGTTGATACAGTGTTGATACAGTGTTGATACAGTGTTGTTACAGTGTTGATACAGTGTTGTTACAGTGTTGATACAGTGTTGTTACAGTGTTGATACAGTGTTGATACAGTGTTGATACAGTGGTGATACAGTGTTGTTACAGTGTTGAAGTGTTGCTACAGTGTTGATACAGTGTTGATACAGTGTTGTTACAGTGTTGATACAGTGTTGTTACAGTGTTGATACAGTGTTGATACAGTGTTGTTACAGTGTTGATACAGTGTTGATACAGTGTTGTTACAGTGTTGATACAGTGTTGTTACAGTGTTGATACAGTGTTGATACAGTGTTGATACAGTGTTGATACAGTGTTGATACAGTGTTGTTACAGTGTTGATACAGTGTTGATACAGTGTTGTTACAGTGTTGATACAGTGTTGATACAGTGTTGTTACAGTGTTGATACAGTGTTGTTACAGTGTTGAAGTGTTGATACAGTGTTGATACAGTGTTGATACAGTGTTGATACAGTGTTGAGACAGTGTTGATACAGTGTTGATACAGCTTTGTTACAGCGTTGATACAGTGTTGATAGAGTGTTGATACAGTGTTGATACAGTGTTGATACAGTGTTGAGACAGTGTTGATACTGTGTTGATACTGTGTTGATACAGTGTTGATACAGTGTTGATACAGTGTTGATACAGTGTTGATACAGTGTTGATACAGTGTTGATACAGTGTTACAGTGTTGAAGTGTTGCTACAGTGTTGAAGTGTTGCTACAGTGTTGATACAGTGTTGATACAGTGTTGTTACAGTGTTGAAGTGTTGCTACAGTGTTGAAGTGTTGCTACAGTGTTGATACAGTGTTGATACAGTGTTGATACAGTGTTGATACAGTGTTGATACAGTGTTGATACAGTGTTGTTACAGTGTTGATACAGTGTTGAGACAGTGTTGATACAGTGTTGATACAGTGTTGATACAGTGTTGATACATGTGTTGATACAGTGTTGCTACAGTGTTGATACAGTGTTGATACAGTGTTGATACAGTGTTGATACAGTGTTGATACAGTGTTGATACAGTGTTGCTACAGTGTTGAAGTGTTGCTAGAGTGTTGATACAGTGTTGATACAGTGTTGCTACAGTGTTGATACAGTGTTGATACAGTGTTGCTAGAGTGTTGCTACAGTGTTGATACAGTGTTGTTACAGTGTTGAAGTGTTGCTACAGTGTTGATACAGTGTTGATACAGTGTTGATACAGTGTTGATACAGTGTTGATACAGTGTCCACATATTCCAGGAACTTCTCAGATCCCAAGGTTGAAGATGCCCCTAGACACTGATCTCAGGTCATTTTCACCTTTACCCGTTTTACTGATGACAATACGGATATGAGAAAGGCAATCTGATCCCAGATCTGTGTGTCCTCTCTGATAATAATCTGATCCCAGATCTGTGTGTCCCTCTCTGAAAATAATCTGATCCCAGATCTGTGTGTCCTCTCTGATAATAATCTGATCCCAGATCTGTGTGTCCCTCTCTGAAAATAATCTGATCCCAGATCTGTGTGTCCCTCTCTGATAATAATCTGATCCCAGATCTGTGTGTCCTCTCTGATAATAAATCTGATCCCAGATCTGTGTGTCCCTCTCTGATAATAATCTGATCCCAGATCTGTGTGTCCTCTCTGATAATAATCTGATCCCAGATCTGTGTGTCCTCTCTGATAATAATCTGATCCCAGATCTGTGTGTCCTCTCTGATAATAATCTGATCCCAGATCTGTGTGTCCCTCTCTGATAATAATCTGATCCCAGAACTGTGTGTCCTCTCTGATAATAAATCTGATCCCAGATCTGTGTGACAAGACAACCCTCTACCTAGAACACATGTCCTCTCACTCTGAAAAATAAAAAATATTTTCATCTGTCCTAAATGAATGAAGAAGCCCCAGTCAGACTAAATCAACATCCTCTTCTCTAGTATCCCAAAATTATGTCTCTCCTCTTCTCTGTATCTAACATCCCAAATACAACCCTTATTCCCTATATAGTGCACTACTTTAGACCATAGCCCTATGGCACCCTATTCCCTATATAGTGCACTACTTTTGACCAGGGCCCAGTATAGGGAATAGAGTGGTATTTGGGATACGTGGTATCTCCTCAGGGCTGTTGTTGGATGGACAACTGGACAACTACAACATGGTTACCACAGCATTTATGTCTGTGTTTGTACGCAGAATAAACAAAAGGGGCTTTTGTTTTCCCACTGCAAGACTCTAAAGTGGAGGTTTGTCTCCGAGGTTGAGTTCGGGAAAGTTATTTTATGGTGTATTTTGGGGTGGTTCTAAATAGCGGGTGATTTGTGGTCAACAGAGACGTCGTCCTGTCTTTGTGCTTCCAAACATAGAGGTTCCCAGCTGTCTGAAAACATTATATTATCTCTCTCTCTGTTTCTCTCTCTCTCTATCTCTCTCTCTCTCTCTCTCTCTCTCTCTCTCTCTCTCTCTCTCTCTCTCTCTCTCTCTCTCTCTCTCTCTCTCTCTCTCTCTCTCTCTCTCTCTCTCTCTCTCTCTCTCTCTCTATCTCTCTCTCTGTCTCTCTCTCTCTCTCTGTCTCTCTCTTTCTCTCTGTATCTCTCTCTCCCCCTCTCTCTGTATCTCTCTCTGTATCTATCTTTCTCTCTGTCTCTCTCACTCTCTCACCAAAACTAGCTACTTAGAGAAACTTCCAAGACTACTTGTGCCATCAATGTAACAGGTCAAGTCTGTCAGTGCAGATCAGAACGTCATCCTTTAACGACGGCTGTGAGGCTGATATAACAGCTAACATAAACACAGGTGTAGGTTTTTTCCTATCTTCCAGGTTTTCCAACCCACGTTATTAATCGGTATAGCTACGAAAGTTACGATAAAAATCGGGTTTATTTCTTTTAAAAACGTTCCCGGTGGTTTCTCAGGTTACTGGAAGCTATTAATTGAGGAGGAAGCGTGAAGTTATTTGAAGCTGCTGTACCTCAACGTGTGTGGGTGTGTTCCCCCCCCCACACTTATCTTCCTTCTGATGCTTTAGAAGTGAACTTGGCAAGACACGCTGGGCCCAGAGCCGCCCAGCGCCAACTGTACAGTTAGCCTCTGTGGCTTTGTTAGCGATTAGCCTTGTTGTTCTGTACAGTTAGCCTCTGTGGCTTTGTTAGCGATTAGCCTTGTTGTTCCAAGTTCAAAGATCTTATCTATGGTGAAGGATAACTACTCCCCGGTGACCTCTACCCTCCTGCTTGACTTCTTCACCCTCAATCCCCATTCATGTTAACTACGTCCTAACTGGAGCCCTATTCCCTATTATAGTGCACTACTATAGACCAGAGCCCTATTCCCTATGTAGTACACTACTTTAGACCAGAGCCCTATTCCCTATATAGTGGTACTACTATAGACCAGAGCCCTACGGCACCCTATTCTCTATATATTCCCTATATAGTGCACTACTTTAGACCAGAGCCCTATGGCACACTATTGCCTACCTAGTGCACTACTGTTGTCCAGGGCCCAATTACGGCTCCGGTCTAAAGTAGTGCACTACACAGTGAATAGGTAGCCATTTTGGGAATGGGTCCTAGGTCTCCCTACCCCAATACAGAGGTTGTGTTTGTGCTGGACAATAGCAGCCTGTCAGGCCAGTCGGCAACACGTGTAGCTTCTCACTAACGAGGACACCAGGGACGTGTACCAAACAGGACCCTATTCCCTATTTATAGTGCACTACTACTTATGCCCAGACGCCCGTAAGGCTAGGGTGCCGTTTGGGACACCCGCCCAGGGTCATAGTTATGTAGATATGTGTCTGGTCCTGAGGGCCGACAGCATGTTCCTGTCTAAACACAAGGCAGATCTAGTTGTTCTAATCTGAGATAAGAGAGAGAAGAAGAGACACGCCATGATGTTCAGGAGGAAAGATGTAGAGCTCGTTTTCTCACAGCAAAACACCCTCTACCTCTCTCTCTCTCTCTCTCTCTCTCTCTCTCCCTCTCTCCCTCTCTCCCTCTCTCCCTCTCTCCCTCCCTCTCTCTCTCTCTCTCTCTCTCTCTCTCTCTCTCTCTCTCTCTCTCTCTCTCTCTCTCTCTCTCTCTCTCTCTCTCTCTCTCTCTCTCTCTCTCTCTCTCTCTCTCTCTCTCTCTCTCTCTCTCTCTCTCTCTCTCTCTCTCTCTCTCTCTCTCTCTCTCTCTCTCTCTCTCTCTCTCTCTCTCTCTCTCTCTCTCTCTCTCTCTCTCTCTCTCTCTCTCTCTCTCTCTCTCTCTCTCTCTCTCTCTCTCTCTCTCTCTCTCTCTCTCTCTCTCTCTCTCTCTCTCTCTCTCTCTCTCTCTCTCTATTTCCTCGACGCTCTGTCTCTCTCTCTCTATCCTCTGTTCCTGCCTCTCTGCCTCTCTCTCTTTGCCTCCCCAGGGTCATCTTGTAAAGAGAGCCCTCTAGATTCCATCCTCGTCATCTCAAGTGCCTAATTCCTCTCTGCTTTCTCTTTAACTTCTCTCTCGTCTTCTTCCTCTCTGCTTTCTCTTTAACTTCTCTCTCGTCTACTTCCTCTCTGCTTTCTCTTTAACTTCTCTCTCGTCTACTTCCTCTCTGCTTTCTCTTTAACTTCTCTCTCGTCTACTTCCTCTCTGCTTTCTCTTTAACTTCTCTCTCGTCTACTTCCTCTCTGCTTTCTCTTTAACTTCTCTCTCGTCTTCTTCCTCTCTGCTTTCTCTTTAACTTCTCTCTCGTCTACTTCCTCTCTGCTTTCTCTTTAACTTCTCTCTCGTCTACTTCCTCTCTGCTTTCTCTTTAACTTCTCTCTCGTCTTCTTCCTCTCTGCTTTCTCTTTAACTTCTCTCTCGTCTACTTCCTCTCTGCTTTCTCTTTAACTTCTCTCTCGTCTCTTCCTCTCTGCTTTCTCTTTAACTTCTCTCTCGTCTACTTCCTCTCTGCTTTCTCTTTAACTTCTCTCTCGTCTCTTCCTCTCTGCTTTCTCTTTAACTTCTCTCTCGTCTACTTCCTCTCTGCTTTCTCTTTAACTTCTCTCTCGTCTTCTTCCTCTCTGCTTTCTCTTTAACTTCTCTCTCGTCTACTTCCTCTCTGCTTTCTCTTTAACTTCTCTCTCGTCTACTTCCTCTCTGCTTTCTCTTTAACTTCTCTCTCGTCTTCTTCCTCTCTGCTTTCTCTTTAACTTCTCTCTCGTCTACTTCCTCTCTGCTTTCTCTTTAACTTCTCTCTCGTCTTCTTCCTCTCTGCTTTCTCTTTAACTTCTCTCTCGTCTTCTTCCTCTCTGCTTTCTCTTTAACTTCTCTCTCGTCTTCTTCCTCTCTGCTTTCTCTTTAACTTCTCTCTCGTCTACTTCCTCTCTGCTTTCTCTTTAACTTCTCTCTCGTCTTCTTCCTCTCTGCTTTCTCTTTAACTTCTCTCTCGTCTACTTCCTCTCTGCTTTCTCTTTAACTTCTCTCTCGTCTACTTCCTCTCTGCTTTCTCTTTAACTTCTCTCTCGTCTACTTCCTCTCTGCTTTCTCTTTAACTTCTCTCTCATCTCTTCCTGCTCTCTGAGAAATTGAAGAAAATTCACTGTCACCTCCCAGCATACAGGATCTACAAATGTAAGACCGACTGATGCAACCAGAGCAGTAAGCCAGGCAGTCCCAGTGATAATGGAGCGTATAAACCAGGCAGTCCCAGTGATAATGGAGCGTATAAACCAGGCAGTCCCAGTGATAATGGAGCGTATAAACCAGGCAGTCCCAGTGATAATGGAGCGTATCAACCAGAGCAGTAAGCCAGGCAGTCCCAGTGATAATGGAGCGTATAAACCAGATCAGTAAGCCAGGCAGTCCCAGTGATAATGTAGCATTTCAACCAGAGCAGTAAGCCAGGCAGTCCCAGTGATAATGTAGCATATCAACCAGAGCAGTAAGCCAGGCAGTCCCAGTGATAATGTAGCATATCAACCAGAGCAGTAAGCCAGGAAGCCCCAGTGATAATGTAGCATATCAACCAGAGCAGTAAGCCAGGCAGTCCAGTGATAATGTAGCATATCAACCAGAGCAGTAAGCCAGGCAGTCCCAGTGATAATGTAGCATATCAACCAGAGCAGTAAACCAGGCAGTCCAGTGATAATGTAGCATATCAACCAGAGCAGTAAGCCAGAAGTCCCAGTGATAATGTAGCATATCAACCAGAGCAGTAAACCAGGCAGTCCAGTGATAATGTAGCATATCAACCAGAGCAGTTAGCCAGGCAGTCCCAGTGATAATGTAGGATATCAACCAGAGCAGTAAACCAGCTTTATCTACTGTCATGGAGTTCACTAAATATGTTCATAAAGAAACTGATTAAAAAACACAAGTTTAAAATCAAGGTGACTTACAAAGATGAGGAGAGGGAGTGTGGTGATGTAGTAAATAATCATTGTGTCTGAAAAGACACGTATCCCCAAGGCCTTTTGAAATATTTAATTTATTAGTGTCACAACTTCCGGCGAAGTCGGTCCCTCTACTTGTTCGGGCGGAGTTCGGCGGTCGACCTTCTATCCATCACTGATCCTCTTTTCATTTTCCATTGGTTTTGTCTTGTCTCCCATTACACCTGCTTCCAATCCCATCAAATTACACGTTGTGTATTTAACCCTCTGTTTCCCCCTCATTGTCCTTGTCGAAGATTGTTTGTTTGTCAGTTATGTGCAAGATATGATCTGGTGTCAGGTTCTGGTGTCAGGTTCTGGTGTCGTGTTCTGGTGTCGTGTTCTGGTGTCAGGTTCTGGTGTCAGGTTCTGGTGTCGTGTTCTGGTGTCAGGTTCTGATGTCGTGTTCTGGTGTCATGTTCTCGTTTGTGAGTTATGTGCAAGATATGATCTGGTGTTCGATGGGTTTTGTTCCCACTTATATTATTTTGGTTTTGTCAGTTTTTTTAGCACCTATTAAACTGCTCCGTTTATACCAAGTTCGTTCTCCTGCGTCTGACTTCCCTGCCACCGACACGCACCCTTTACAGTTAGGATCCCCGTTAGCCGACGCCAATGGCGACATCTAGTCGTACTGGGGTCCGACATACAACAAAACAGACGTTACTGACAAAATCACTTGCTATTTACATGTACAGTTGAAGTCGGAAGTTTACATACACTTAGGCTGGAGTCATTAAAACTAATTTTTCAACCACTCCACTAACTTCTTGTTAATAACAAACTGTAGTTTTGGTAAGTTGGTTAGGACATCTACTTTGTGCATGACACAAGTAATTTTTCCAACAATTGTTTACAGACAGATTATTTCAGTTATAATTCACTGTATCACAATTCCAGTGGATCAGAAGTTTACATACACTAAGTTGACTGTGCCTTTAAACAGCTTGGAAAATTCCAGAAAATTATATCATGGCTTTAGAAGCTTCTGATAGGCTAATTGACATTATTTGAGTCAACTGGAGGTGTACCTGTGAATGTATTTCAAGGCCTACCTTCAAACTCAGTGCCTCTTTGCTTGACATCATGGGAAAATCAAAAGAAATCAGCCCAAAAAATTGTAGACCACCACAAGTCTGGTTCATCCTTGGGAGCAATTTCCAAACGCCTGAAGGTGCCACGTTCATCTGTACAAACAATAGTACGCAAGTATAAACACCATGGGACCACGCAGCCATCATACCGCTCAGGAAGGAGACGCGTTCTATCCCCTAGAGATGAACGTACTTTGGTGCGAAAAGTGCAAACCAATCACAGAACAACAGCCAAGGACCTTGTGAAGATGCTGGAGGAAACAGGTACAAAAGTATCTATATCCACAGTAAAACGAGTCCTATATCGACATAACCTGAAAGGCCGCTCAACAAGGAAGAAGCCACTGCTCCGAAACCGCCATAAAAAAGGCAGACTACGATTTGCAACCACACATAGGGACAAAGATCGTACTTTTTTTTGGTCTGATGAAACAAAAATAGAACTGTTTGGCCATAATGACCATCGTTATGTTTGGAGGAAAAAGGGGGAGTCTTGCAAGCCGAAGAACCCCATCCCAACCGTGATGCACGGGGGTGGCAGCATCATGTTGTGGGGGTGCTTTGCTGCAGGAGGGACTGGTGCTCTTCACAAAATAGATGGCATCATGAGGATGGAAAATTATGTGGATATATTGAAGCAACATCTCAAAACATCAGTCAGGAAGTTAAAGCTTGGTCGCAAATGGGTCTTCCAAATGGACAATGACCCCAAGCATACTTCCAAAGTTGTGGCAAAATGGCTTAAGGACAACAAAGTCAAGGTATTGGACTGGCCATCACAAAGCCCTGACCTCAATCCTATAGGATTGGCAGAACTGAAAAAGTGTGTGCAAGCAAGGAGGCCTACAAACCTGACTCAGTTACACCAGCTCTGTCAGGAGGAATGGGTCAAAATTCACCCAACTTATTGTGGGAAGCTTGTGAAAGGCTACCTGAAACGTTTGACCCAAGTTAAACAATTTAAAGGCAATGCTACCAAATACTAATTGAGTGTATGTAAACTTCTGACCCGCTGGGAATGTGTGAAAAAACTAAAAGCTGAAATTAATCAATCTCTCTACTATTATTCTGACATTTCACATTCTTAAAATAAAGTGGTGATCCTAACTGACCTAAAACAGGGAATTTTTACTAGGATTCCATTTCAGGAATGTTGAAAAACTGAGTTTTAATGTATTTGTCTAAGGTGTATGTAAACTTTAGAATTCAACTGTACATGTAAAAACATCTATCATTTATCAGTTTCACATGTCAGTACACACAATCAGTAGGTCACATGTCAGTACATTTTACATTTACATTTTAGTCATTTAGCAGACGCTCTTATCCAGAGCGACTTACAGTAGAGTGCATACATTTTTACATACTGAGACAAGGATATCCCTACCGGCCAAACCCTCCCTACCGGCCAAACCCTCCCTAACCCGGACGACGCTATGCCAATTGTGCGTCGCCCCACGGATCTCCCAGTTGCGGCCGGCTGCGACAGAGCCTGGGCGCGAACCCAGAGACTCTGGTGGCGCAGCTAGCACTGCGATGCAGTGCCCTAGACCACTGCGCCACCCGGGAGACCGCCAGTACACACAACCAGTAGGTCACATGTCAGTACATACAACCAGTAGGTCACATGTCAGTGCATACAACCAGTAGGTCACATGTCAGTACATACACACAACCAGTAGGTCACATGTCAGTACACACAACCAGTAGGTCACATGTCAGTACACACACCCAGTAGGTCACATGTCAGTACATACACACAACCAGTAGGTCACATGTCAGTACATACAGACAACCAGTAGGTCACATGTCAGTACATACAACCAGTAGGTCACATGTCAGTACATACACACAACCAGTAGGTCACATGTCAGTACATACAGACAACCAGTAGGTCACATGTCAGTACAGACAACCAGTAGGTCACATGAGGTGTTGGTTTATTTGTTCTTTTAAAACCAGGTTTGCTGTTCACTTGCGTTGTATAAGATGGAAGGGAGTTCCATGCACTCATGGCTCTTTATAATACTGTACTTTTCCTTGAATTTGTTCTGGATCTGGGGACTGTGAAAAGACCCCTGGTGGCGTGTCTGGTGGGGGAAGTGTGTGTGTGTGTCAGTGCTGTGTGTAAGTTGACTCTGCAAACAACTAGGAATTTCCAACACATTAATGTTACTAATAAAAACAAGCGGTAACGCCAGTCAGTCTTTCCTCAACGCTTCACGTCTTGGTGTGTTTTGGACCATGAGAGTCCGTTGGTGATGTGGACACCAAGGAACTTGAAACTCTCGATCCGTTCCACTGCAGCCCCGTTGATGTTAATGGGGGCCTGATCGGCCCTCCTTTACCTGTAGTCCATCGATCAGCTCCTTTGTCTTGCTCACATTGAGTGAGAGGTTGTTGTCCTTGCACCACCCTGCCAGGTCTCTGACCTCCTCCCTTTTGGCTCTCTCATCGTTGTCGGTGATCAGGTCTACCACTGTTGTGTCATCGGAAAACTTAATGATGGTGTTGGAGTCGTGCTTGGCCTCGCAGTCGTGGGTGAACAGGGAGTACAGGAGGGGACTGAGCACGCACCCCTGAGGGGCCCCTGTGTTGAGGATCAGATGTGTTGTTGCCTACCCTTACAGGGGCGGGGCGGCCTGTCAGGAAGTCCAGGATCCAGTTGCAGAGGGAGGTATTTTGTCCCATGGTCCTTAGCTTAGTGATGAGCGTTGAGGGCACTATGGTGTTGAATGCTGAGCTGTAGTCAGGTAATAGCATTCTCACATAGGTGTTCCTTTTGTCCAGGTAGGAAAGGGCAGTGTGGAGTGCAATAGAGATTGGGTCATCTGTGGATCTGTTGGGTCGGTATGCGAATTGGAGTGGGTCTAGGGTTTCCCGGGATGATGGAGCGGAAATCGGGGCGGAAATCATTTAGGCAGGTTTCCTTCGCTTCGTTGGGCACAGGGACTATGGTGGTCTGCTTGAAATATCTATGTATTACAGACTCCGTCAGGGAGAGGTTGAAAATGTCAGTGAAGACACTTGCCAGTTGGTCTGCACATGCTCTGAGCACACATCCTGGTAATCCGTCTGGCCCTGCGGCCTTGAGAATGTTGACCTGTTTAAAGGTGTTGCTCACAGCAGCTTCGGAGAGCGGGATCACACGGTCTTCTAGCTCGAGACGCCACAAAGTGCAGGATCACACTGTCTTCTAGCTCGAGACGCCACAAAGTGCGGGATCACACTGTCGTCTAGCTCGAGACGCCACAAAGTGCGGGATCACACAGTCTTCTAGCTCGAGACGCCACAAAGTGCGGGATCACACTGTCTTCTAGCTCGAGACGCCACAAAGTGCGGGATCACACAGTCTTCTAGCTCGAGACGCCACAAAGTGCTCAAGCAATGCAGATGCAGATCTTGGCTTCATAATAAAAGTTTCTTCTTCTTTTTGTTGAGTTTAAGTCACATCATTTCTCAATTTTGCACTCAGTCAGATATGCAGACCGAATGATTAGACACTCCTTTTGCCCCCATCTCTTTCAACCATACAGTTTATTAAATTCCTCATCGATCCATGGAGCCTTAACAGTTCTAACAGTCAGTTTCTTAACAGGTTCATGTTTATCAATAATTGGAAGAAGCAATTTCATAACTTCATCAAGTGCAGCGTCTGGATGCTCCTCATTAGTTACATCAGACCAACAAATATTTTTTAACATCATCCACATAAGAGTCACAGCAACATCTTTTGTATGATCTCTTATACACTATTTTAGGCCCAGCTGTTGGAACTTAGTCTTTCCTGGATATAGCCACTATATTGTGATCACTGCAGCCAATAGGGACAGATACAGCTTTAGAACACAGTTCTACAGTATTAGTAGACATGTGATCAATACATGAGGATGATCTTGTTCCTGTAGTGTTTGTAAACACCCTGGTAGGTTGATTAATAACCTGAACCAGATTGCAGGCACTGGTTACAGTGAGAAGCTTCCTCTTAAGCAGACAGCTTGATGAAAACCAGTCAATATTCAGGTCCCCAAGAAAGTAGACCTCTCTGTTTACATCACATACACTATCAAGCATTTCACACATATTATTTAGATACTGACTGTTAGCACTTGGTGGCCTATAGCAACACCCCAAAAGAAAAGGCTTTAGAAGTGCCAAGTGAACGTGCAACCACAACACTTCAATAACACTTGACATAAGATCTTCTCTAAACATTACAGGGATATGGCTCTGAATATATACAGTAACACCTCCCCCATAAGCATTACAGGGATATGGCTCTGAATATATACAGTAACACCTCCCCCATAAGCATTACAGGGATATGGCTCTGAATATATACAGCAACACCTCCCCCATAAGCATTAAATGGATATGGCTCTGAATATATACAGTAACACCTCCCCCATAAGCATTACAGGGATATGGCTCTGAATATATACAGCAACACCTCCCCCATAAGCATTACAGGGATATGGCTCTGAATATATACAGCACCACCTCCCCCATAAGCTTTACAGGGATATGGCTCTGAATATATACAGCAACACCTCCCCCATAAGCATTACAGGGATATGGCTCTGAATATATACAGTAACACCTCCCCCATAAGCATTACAGGGATATGGCTCTGAATATATACAGCAACACCTCCCCCATAAGCATTACAGGGATATGGCTCTGAATATATACAGCAACACCTCCCCCATAAGCATTACAGGGATATGGCTCTGAATATATACAGCAACACCTCCCCCATAAGCATTACATGGATATGGCTCTGAATATATACAGTAACACCTCCCCCATAAGCATTACAGGGATATGGCTCTGAATATATACAGCAACACCTCCCCCATAAGCATCACAGGGATATGGCTCTGAATATATACAGCAACACCTCCCCCATAAGCATCACAGGGATATGGCTCTGAATATATACAGCACCACCTCCCCCATAAGCATTACAGGGATATGGCTCTGAATATATACAGCAACACCTCCCCCATAAGCATTACAGGGATATGGTTCTGAATATATACAGTAACACCTCCCCCATAAGCATTACAGGGATATGGCTCTGAATATATACAGCAACACCTCCCCCATAAGCATTACAGGGATATGGCTCTGAATATATACAGCAACACCTCCCCCATAAGCATTACAGGGATATGGCTCTGAATATATACAGTAACACCTCCCCCATAAGCATTACAGGGATATGGCTCTGAATATATACAGCAACACCTCCCCCATAAGCATTACAGGGATATGGCTCTGAATATATACAGCAACACCTCCCCCATAAGCATTACAGGGATATGGCTCTGAATATATACAGCAACACCTCCCCCATAAGCATTACAGGGATATGGCTCTGAATATATACAGTAACACTTCCCCCATAAGCATTACAGGGATATGGCTCTGAATATATACAGTAACACCTCCCTCATAAACATTACAGGGATATGGCTCTGAATATATACAGTAACACCTCTACCATAAGCATTACAGGGATATGGCTCTGAATATATACAGTAACACCTCCCCCATAAGCATTACAGGGATATGGCTCTGAATATATACAGTAACACCTCCCCCATAAACATTACAGGGATATGGCTCTGAATATATACAGCAACACCTCCCCCATAACCATTACAGGGATATGGCTCTGAATATATACAGCAACACCTCCCCCATAAGCATTACAGGGATATGGCTCTGAATATATACAGCAACACCTCCCCCATAAGCATTACAGGGATATGGCTCTGAATATATACAGTAACACCTCCCCCATAAGCATTACAGGGATATGGCTCTGAATATATACAGTAACACCTCCCCCATAAGCATTACAGGGATATGGCTCTGAATATATACAGTAACACCTCCCCCATAAGCATTACAGGGATATGGCTCTGAATATATACAGTAACACCTCCCCCATAAGCATTACAGGGATATGGCTCTGAATATATACAGCAACACCTCCCCCATAAGCATTACAGGGATATGGCTCTGAATATATACAGTAACACCTCCCCCATAAGCATTACGGGGATATGGCTCTGAATATATACAGCACCACCTCCCCCATAAGCATTACAGGGATATGGCTCTGAATATATACAGTAACACCTCCCCCATAAGCATTACAGGGATATGGCTCTGAATATATACAGTAACACCTCCCCCATAAGCATTACAGGGATATGGCTCTGAATATATACAGTAACACCTCCCCCATAAGCATTACAGGGATATGGCTCTGAATATATACAGTAACACCTCCCCCATAAGCATTACAGGGATATGGCTCTGAATATATACAGTAACACCTCCCCCATAAGCATTACAGGGATATGGCTCTGAATATATACAGCAACACCTCCCCCACAAGCATTACAGGGATGTGGCTCTGAATATATACAGTAACACCTCCCCCATAAGCATTACAGGGATGTGGCTCTGAATATATACAGTAACACCTCCGCCATAAGCATTACAGGGATATGGCTCTGAATATATACAGTAACACCTCCGCCATAGGCATTCCTGTCTCTTCTGTAGATGTTATATCCTTGTGCTGCTACTGCTGTATCATCAAATGAATTATCTAAGTGTGTCACGCCCTGATGTGTTTCACCTGTCCTATTATCCCCTGTGTATTTATACCTGTGTTCTCTGTCTGTTTGTTGCCAGTTCGTCTTGTTCGTTCAAGTTTACCAGCGTTTTTTTCCTGTCAGCTCCTATCGTTTCCCAGCCTCTCTTTGCTAGTCCTGCCGGTTTTGACCACTGTGCCTGTCCTGACCCTGTACCCGCCCGCCTGACCTCTCTGCCTGACCCCGAGCCTGCCTGCCGTCCTGTACCTTTGCCTTAGCCTGGGTTTTCGACCACTACCTGCCTTGACCTGTCTTTGCCTGTCCCTGTTGCTACAATAAACAGCGTTACTTTGACAGTCTGTATCTGGATCTTACCTTGATTCCTGATAAAGTGAGTCTCAGAAATGGCTAATAAATGAATATTATGACGTTTTTTGATTTCATGAACCTTACTTCTAAGGCTAAATATATATTAATATGGGCTATTTTCAGCCATTCCCTGGGTAGCTTCTCAGAGATAGACATTATATGGAATAGAGCAAACTAAATATACATTCAGCAGTCCATTAATCAGAGAGAGTGTGTGTGTGTGTGTGTGTGTGTGTGTGTGTGTGTGTGTGTGTGTGTGTGTGTGTGTGTGTGTGTGTGTGTGTGTGTGTGTGTGTGTGTGTGTGTGTGTGTGTGTGTGTGTGTGTGTGTGTGTGTGTGTGTGTGTGTGTGTGTGTGTGTGTGTGTGCTGTCTGTCCTCCTACGAACCCATAGGCTCGGCTCTCTCATCCCATCCAGACTTCTGGGAGGGAGGGTGAACAATGAGCCTGTCGTAACGGATCTAAGCAATGTGCCGACGCGCTCTGGTAGCTTTCATGGCTGGGATGAGTTCCTTCCTCTTCTGGCGCACAGCTTCAGGATAATCCTCGTTGAGGAAGCTATACGTTCCTCTCAAGGTCTTGGTTCTTTCCAGAACAGCCTATCTTGAACCTCAGGAACAGGACCACTATCACCTGTCCCGTCCTGTCGAAACCCCACCAGTTTCTCAGAGATCATTTCCCTCACTGTGTCCTCAGACTCCGTCCAGGTGTCATAATGGGCTACTATGTATAACATGCTAACAGAAAGGAACGAGGTGGGTCGCTAGCTAAGTATGTATCATAGTAGCAAAGGATTTACAACATTTTTAAAATCCGATCTCGTAAAATAATTGTACATTTCCGTTCGATTGTCTGTGCAATAGGCTGTCATTGATTTTGGCCCAATAGGCCTGACATAGGACCTGATTGGGTTATTCTGCCTAAAAACTAAAAAGTCTACAGTACCTATACAGTAAAAAAAGCAACTCCGCATCCCTGGCAAGAGTGACCCGACGAGTGTTTAGCATCCCTGCCCAGCCTGGCAAGAGTGACCCGACGAGTGTTTAGCATCCCTGCCCAGCCTGGCAAGAGTGACCCGACGAGTGTTTAGCATCCCTGCCCGGTCTGGCAAGAGTGACCCGATGGGTGTTTAACATCCCCGGTGGCTCTGTAAATGCTGATAGGATATTCTCCCCTGCTGGCCAGCTCTCCAGGCACCGTCACATGACTCTGAAGACACAGACTCTGGCCAAAGGAACTGTAGACTGAACTGAATAAAGACCCAGGCACCGTCACATGACTCTGAAGACACAGACTCTGGCCAAAGGAACTGTAGACTGAACTGAATAAAGACCCAGGCACCGTCACATGACTCTGAAGACAAAGACTCTGGCCAAAGGAACTGTAGACTGAACTGAATAAGGCATTTCTTGATTTCATTCTTATTTAATTCTAAGTCACAGCTAATATGCTGCAATTATGGACTATAATGATTGTAATACAATGAAATGTTTATTTTCAATGCTGAATCCCTACCAGCCTAGTATGTTGCACTCGCATATGCTTCCAGATGTATTTCTGTATATAATATAGCCTTGAAATCATTTAAATAACAGGCCAATAATATACTCTACATTTTTTTATATTCGTTCCTTCTTAGGTACCCTGTCTGGCTCCTGACCAATAGAAAGTGTTTATATTAATACGACATGTAGTCTATTTGAAATTATGACCGTTTCTTACCGTCACCTTTTTTATGTTGTTTATTAAAATACGTTTTATTCAAATTCATACGGTTTGGTTTCAGTACTTCTACACCAAACGGTAGGTCCAGGTAGTCACAACAGTAGAAGGGTGGTGGTTAAACGGTAGGTCCAGGTAGTCACAACAGTAGACGGGTGTTGGTTAAACGGTAGGTCCAGGTAGTCACAACAGTAGAAGGGTGGTGGTTAAACGGTAGGTCCAGGTAGTCACAACAGTAGAAGGGTGATGGTTAAACGGTAGGTCCAGGTAGTCACAACAGTAGAGGGTGTTGGTTAAACGGTAGGTCCAGGTAGTCACAACAGTAGAAGGGTGATGGTTAAACGGTAGGTCCAGGTTAGTCACAACAGTAGAGGGTGATGGTTAAACGGTAGGTCCAGGTAGTCACAACAGTAGAGGGTGTTGGTTAAACGGTAGGTCCAGGTAGTCACAACAGTAGACGGGTGTTGGTTAAACGGTAGGTCCAGGTAGTCACAACAGTAGAAGATGTTGGTTAAACGGTAGGTCCAGGTAGTCACAACAGTAGAGGGGTGATGGTTAAACGGGAGGTCCAGGTTAGTCACAACAGTAGAAGGGTGTTGGTTAAACGGGAGGTCCAGGTAGTCACAACAGTAGACGGGTGGTGGTTAAACGGTAGGTCCAGGTAGTCACAACAGTAGAAGGGTGTTGGTTAAACGGGAGGTCCAGGTAGTCACAACAGTAGACAGGTGTTGGTTAAACGGTAGGTCCAGGTAGTCACAACAGTAGACGGGTGTTGGTTAAACGGTAGGTCCAGGTAGTCACAACAGTAGAAGGGTGATGGTTAAACGGGAGGTCCAGGTAGTCACAACAGTAGAGGGTGTTGGTTAAACGGTAGGTCCAGGTAGTCACAACAGTAGACAGGTGTTGGTTAAACGGTAGGTCCAGGTAGTCACAACAGTAGACAGGTGTTGGTTAAACGGTAGGTCCAGGTAGTCACAACAGTGGACAGGTGTTGGTTAAACGGGAGGTCCAGGTAGTCACAACAGTAGACGGGTGTTGGTTAAACGGTAGGTCCAGGTAGTCACAACAGTAGAAGGGTGGTGGTTAAACGGTAGGTCCAGGTAGTCACAACAGTAGAAGGGTGATGGTTAAACGGTAGGTCCAGGTAGTCACAACAGTAGAGGGTGTTGGTTAAACGGTAGGTCCAGGTAGTCACAACAGTGGACAGGTGTTGGTTAAACGGGAGGTCCAGGTAGTCACAACAGTAGACGGGTGTTGGTTAAACGGTAGGTCCAGGTAGTCACAACAGTAGAAGGGTGGTGGTTAAACGGTAAGGCCAGGTAGTCACAACAGTAGAAGGGTGATGGTTAAACGGTAGGTCCAGGTAGTCACAACAGTAGAGGGTGTTGTTTAAACGGTAGGTCCAGGTAGTCACAACAGTAGACGGGTGATGGTTAAACGGTAGGTCCAGGTAGTCACAACAGTAGACAGGTGTTGGTTAAACGGTAGGTCCAGGTAGTCACAACAGTGGACAGGTGTTGGTTAAACGGGAGGTCCAGGTAGTCACAACAGTAGACGGGTGTTGGTTAAACGGTAGGTCTAGGTAGTCACAACAGTAGAGGGTGTTGGTTAAACGGTAGGTCCAGGTAGTCACAACAGTAGAGGGTGTTGGTTAAACGGGAGGTCCAGGTTAGTCACAACAGTAGACAGGTGTTGGTTAAACGGTAGGTCCAGGTAGTCACAACAGTAGAGGGTGTTGGTTAAACGGTAGGTCCAGGTTAGTCACAACAGTAGAGGGTGTTGGTTAAACGGTAGGTCCAGGTAGTCACAACAGTAGAAGGGTGATGGTTAAACGGTAGGTCCAGGTAGTCACAACAGTAGAATGGTGTTGGTTAAACGGTAGATCCAGGTAGTCACAACAGTAGAAGGGTGGTGGTTAAACGGTAGGTCCAGGTAGTCACAACAGTAGAAGGGTGATGGTTAAACGGTAGGTCCAGGTAGTCACAACAGTAGAGGGTGTTGGTTAAACGGTAGGTCCAGGTAGTCACAACAGTAGAAGGGTGATGGTTAAACGGTAGGTCCAGGTTAGTCACAACAGTAGAGGGTGATGGTTAAACGGTAGGTCCAGGTAGTCACAACAGTAGAAGGGTGATGGTTAAACGGTAGATCCAGGTTAGTCACAACAGTAGAGGGTGATGGTTAAACGGTAGGTCCAGGTAGTCACAACAGTAGAGGGTGTTGGTTAAACGGTAGGTCCAGGTAGTCACAACAGTAGACGGGTGATGGTTAAACGGTAGGTCCAGGTAGTCACAACAGTAGACAGGTGTTGGTTAAACGGTAGGTCCAGGTAGTCACAACAGTGGACAGGTGTTGGTTAAACGGGAGGTCCAGGTAGTCACAACAGTAGACGGGTGTTGGTTAAACGGTAGGTCCAGGTAGTCACAACAGTAGAGGGTGTTGGTTAAACGGGAGGTCCAGGTTAGTCACAACAGTAGACGGGTGTTGGTTAAACGGTAGGTCCAGGTAGTCACAACAGTAGAGGGTGTTGGTTAAACGGTAGGTCCAGGTAGTCACAACAGTAGAGGGTGTTGGTTAAACGGGAGGTCCAGGTAGTCACAACAGTAGACGGGTGTTGGTTAAACGGTAGGTCCAGGTAGTCACAACAGTAGAGGGTGTTGGTTAAACGGTAGGTCCAGGTTAGTCACAACAGTAGAGGGTGTTGGTTAAACGGTAGGTCCAGGTAGTCACAACAGTAGAAGGGTGATGGTTAAACGGTAGGTCCAGGTAGTCACAACAGTAGAATGGTGTTGGTTAAACGGTAGGTCCAGGTAGTCACAACAGTAGAGGGTGTTGGTTAAACGGTAGGTCCAGGTAGTCACAACAGTAGAGGGTGTTGGTTAAACGGGAGGTCCAGGTAGTCACAACAGTAGAAGTAGTTTTAAATGCTGGTAGTTTCTTTCCTCCCCGGTGGAGCAGGAACGTTTTATTAGGAGAATGGTCGGAAAGGACGTGGACTGGCAGAACGGTTTCAGACCACTCAACTCCACTCACATACTCTGGTCCCAAATAGCACCCTATAATCATGACCAGAGCTCTGTGTAAAATCGGTTGCCATATGGGACGTTTATGCGGGATAATTGGTCAGGAGTGAATGATCGCTTGTGGCTTTTTTTGTTGGGCCCTGGTCAAAAGTATTGCACTAAATAAGGAATAGGATGCAATTTGGCATAGAAAGAGTGATCAGAGGCAACATCACGCTGTGGGGAATATCTGTGTCTCCTCTGTGTTTGTGTTGGGTGGTGTTGGGCACGGTTAGGCAGTCACCAAGACCCTACTGGGCCCTCAGGCTTGGCATCCCAGGGTTAGGCAGTTACCAAGGCCCTACTGGGCCCTCAGGCTTGGCATCCCAGGGTTAGGCAGTTACCAAGGCCCTACTGGGCCCTCAGGTAGTTACCGAGGCCCTACTGGGCCCTCAGGTAGTTACCGAGGCCCTACTGGGCCCTCGGGCTTGGCATCGCAGAGAAAACATTGTTTAGACATTCTATTACACTCCAAGCAGTTCTCATTGAACTTTGGTACACTTTTGATTTCAACTGTCTGTCGTAAGACTCAGTACACACAAACACAAACACATATGTGCACACACATGCACACAATCATGCATACAAACACACACGATAATGCACACACTTACGTACACGTGCGCGGGAACACAATCACATGCACTCACAAACGTGATGGTGTAACTATTAGCCTTACTTACAAACAGAGCAGTTTTACAGTCCTGGTCGATGGTTTGTCTCCGTCACACTACTCCTCCACTGTCACTTTAACTCAGGAACTAACAGAGAGAGAGAGAGGTCTGATTTACAGTCATAAATCAATCAGATACATGAGTATGAAACATGCAGCTCTGCAGAATCAGGACATCAAGAGATCAACTCTGACGACCAGACAGGAGGACAACCAGGACCAGCCGTCCCATTAACAGACAGGAGGACAACCAGGACCAACCGTCCCATTAACAGACAGGAGGACAACCAGGACCAACCGTCCCATTAACAGACAGGAGGACAACCAGGACCAACCGTCCCATTAACAGACAGGAGGACAACCAGGACCAACCAACCCACTAACAGACAGGAGGACAACCAGGACCAACCGTCCCATTAACAGACAGGAGGACAACCAGGACCAACCGTCCCATTAACAGACAGGAGGACAACCAGGACCAACCGTCCCATTAACAGACAGAAAGACAACCAGGACCAACCATCCCATTAACAGACAGGAGGACAACCAGGACCAACCAACCCACTAACAGACAGGAGGACAACCAGGACCAACCGTCCCATTAACAGACAGGAGGACAACCAGGACCAACCGTCCCATTAACAGACAGGAGGACAACCAGGACCAACCGTCCCATTAACAGACAGAAAGACAACCAGGACCAACCATCCCATTAACAGACAGGAGGACAACCAGGACCAACCGTCCCACTAACAGACAGGAGGACAACCAGGACCAACCAACCCATTAACAGACAGGAGGACGACCAGGACCAACCAACCCATTAACAGACAGAAAGACAACCAGGACCAACCAACCCATTAACAGACAGGAGGACAACCAGGACCAACCAACCCATTAACAGACAGGAGGACAACCAGGACCAACCAACCCATTAACAGACAGGAGGACAACCAGGACCAACCAACCCATTAACAGACAGGAGGACAACCAGGACCAACCATCCCATTAACAGACAGGAGGACAACCAGGACCAACCAACCCATTAACAGACAGGAGGACAACCAGGACCAACCGTCCCACAAACAGACAGGAGGACAACCAGGACCAACCATCCCATTAACAGACAGGAGGGCAACCAGGACCAACCAACCAATTAACAGACAGGAGGACGACCAGGACCAACCATCCCATTAACAGACAGGAGGACGACCAGGACCAACCAACCAATTAACAGACAGGAGGACGACCAGGACCAACCATCCCATTAATAGACAGGAGGACCATCAGGACCAACCGTCCCATTAACAGACAGGAGGACAACCAGGACCAACCATCCCATTAACAGACAGGAGGACAACCAGGACCAACCAACCCATTAACAGACAGGAGGACAACCAGGACCAACCATCCCATTAACAGACAGGAGGACAACCAGGACCAACCGTCCCACAAACAGTCAGGAGGACAACCAGGACCAACCGTCCCATTAACAGACAGGAGGACAACCAGGACCAACCATCCCACAAACAGGACCAACCATCCCATTAACAGACAGGAGGACAACCAGGACCAAACAACACATTAACAGACAGGAGGACAACCAGGACCAACCGTCCCATTAACAGACAGGAGGACAACCAGGACCAACCGTCCCATTAACAGACAGGAGGACAACCAGGACCAACCAACCCATTAACAGACAGGAGGACAACCAGGACCAACCATCCCATTAACAGACAGGAGGACAACCAGGACCAACCGTCCCATTAACAGACAGGAGGACAACCAGGACCAACCGTCCCACAAACAGACAGGAGGACAACCAGGACCAACCATCCCATTAACAGACAGGAGGACAACCAGGACCAACCAACCCATTAACAGACAGGAGGACAACCAGGACCAACCGTTCCATTAACAGACAGGAGGACAACCAGGACCAACCAACCCATTAACAGACAGGAGGACAACCAGGACCAACCATCCCATTAACAGACAGGAGGACAACCAGGACCAACCGTCCCACAAACAGTCAGGAGGACAACCAGGACAAACCATCCCACAAACAGGACCAACCGACCCATTAACAGACAGGAGGACAACCAGGACCAACCAACCCATTAACAGACAGGAGGACAGCCAGGACCAACCGTCCCATTAACAGACAGGAGGACAACCAGGACCAACCGTCCCATTAACAGACAGGAGGACGACCAGGACCAACCAACCAATTAACAGACAGGAGGTCGACCAGGACCAACCGTCCCACTAACAGACAGGAGGACAACCAGGACCAACCGTCCCACTAACAGACAGGAGGGCAACCAGGACCAACCATCCCATTAACAGACAGGAGGACAACCAGGACCAACCAACCCATTAACAGACAGGAGGACAACCAGGACCAACCGTCCCACAAACAGTCAGGAGGACAACCAGGACCAACCGTCCCACAAACAGTCAGGAGGACAACCAGGACCAACCGTCCCATTAACAGACAGGGGGACAACCAGGACCAACCAACCCATTAACAGACAGGAGGACAACCATGACCAACCAACCCACTAACAGACAGGAGGACAACCAGGACCAACCGTCCCATTAACAGACAGGAGGACAACCAGGACCAACCGTCCCATTAACAGACAGGAGGACAACCAGGACCAACCATCCCATTAACAGACAGGAGGACAACCAGGACCAACCGTCCCATTAACAGACAGGAGGACAACCAGGACCAACCGTCCCATTAACAGACAGGAGGACAACCAGGACCAACCGTCCCATTAACAGACAGGGGGACAACCAGGACCAACCAACCCATTAACAGACAGGGGGACAACCAGGACCAACCAACCCATTAACAGACAGGAGGACAACCATGACCAACCAACCCACTAACAGACAGGAGGACAACCAGGACCAACCGTCCCATTAACAGACAGGAGGACAACCAGGACCAACCGTCCCATTAACAGACAGGAGGACAACCAGGACCAACCGTCCCATTAACAGACAGGAGGACAACCAGGACCAACCGTCCCATTAACAGACAGGAGGACAACCAGGACCAACCGTCCCATTAACAGACAGGAGGACAACCAGGACCAACCAACCCATTAACAGACAGGAGGACAACCAGGACCAACCGTCCCATTAACAGACAGGAGGACAACCAGGACCAACCGTCCCATTAACAGACAGGAGGACAACCAGGACCAACCAACCCATTAACAGACAGGAGGACAACCAGGACCAACCAACCCATTAACAGACAGGAGGACAACCAGGACCAACCAACCCATTAACAGACAGGAGGACAACCACAGAATTCCAGGGTGCGTTCTCAGAGCATGTAGTAAGACTTTTAAACAGGTTAACACTCGCAGGGCTGCCGGGCCAGACGGAATACCAGGGCGCGTTATCAGAGCTTGTACAGACCAGCTGGCAAATGTCTTCACAGACATTTTCAATCTCTCATTGTCCCGGTCTGTAATCCCAACGTATTTCAAACTGACCACCATTGTCCCTGTTCTCCTAAGAAACCCAAGGTAACGTGCCTAAATGACTATGGCCCTGAAGCGCTCACATCTGTAATTATGAAGGGCTTTGAAAAGGCTGCTCGTGACACATATCAACACCATCCAACCCAGACAACCCGGGCCCAGTCCCAATTAGCATACCGCCCCAACAGATCCACAGATGACGCAATCTCTATGGCATTTCAGTCACACACCCAGCTACGAGCAGTTCACTCCCTTAATATGGAGTTGGTCCCTCCATTGCTGCTATAACAGCCTCCACTCTTCTGGGAAGGCTTTCCACTAGATGCTGGAACATTTCTGCGGTGACTTGCTTCCAATCAGCCACAAGAGCATTAGTGAGGTCGGGCACTGATGTTGGGGATGATTAGTCCTGGCTCACAGTCGGCATTCTAATTCATCCCAAAGGTGTTTGATGGGGTTGAGGTCAGGGCTCTGTGCAGGCCAGTCAAGTTCTTCCACACCGATCTCGACAAACCATTTCTGTATGGACCTCGCTTTGTGCACGGGGGAATTGTCATGCTGAAACCAGAAAGGGCCTTCCCCAAACTGTTGTCACAAAGTTGGAATCACAGAATCATCTAGAATGTCATTGTATGCTGTAGCGTTAAGATTTCCCTTCACTGGAACTAAGGGGCCCGAACCATGAGAAACAGCCCCAGACCATTATTCCTCCTCCACCAAACTTTACAGTTGGCACTATGCATTCGTGCAGGTAGCGTTCTCATGGCAAACCCAGAGTCGTGCGTTGGACAGCCAGATGGTGAAGCGTGATTCATCACTCCAGAGAACACGTTTCCACTGCTCCAGAATCGAATGGCAGTGAGCTTTACACCACTCCAGCCGACGCTTGGCATTGCGCATGGTGATCTTAGGCTTGTGTGCGGCTGCTCAGCCGTGGGAACCCATTTCATGAAGCTCTCGACAAACAGTTATTGTGCTGACGTTGCTTCCAGAGGCAGTTTGGAACTCGGTAGTGGAGTGTTGTCACCCGAGGACAGACAATTCGCTTCAGCACCCGGTGGCCCCGTTCTGTGAGCTTGTGTGTCCTACCACTTCGCAGCTGAGCCGTTGTTGCTCCTAGACATTTCCACTTCACAATAACAGCACTTACAGTAGACTGGGGCAGTTCTAGCAGAGCAGACATTTGATGAATTGCCACATTGAAAGTCACTAAGCTTTTCAGTAAGGCCATTCTACTGCCTATGTTTGTCTATGGAGATTGCCTGTCTGTGTGCTCAATTTTATACACCTGTCAGCAATGGGTGTGGCTAAAATAGTCTAATCCACTAATTTGAAGGTGTCCACATACTTTTGTATATACACTATCCGTCCAAAGTTTTAGAACACCTACTCATTCAAGGGTTTCTCTTTATTTTGACTATTTTCTACATTGTAGAATAATAGTGAAGAAATCAACAATATGAAATAACACATATGGAATCATGTTGTAACCCAAAAAAGTGCTAAACAAATCTAAATATATTTTATATTTGAGATTCTTCAAATAGCCACCCTTTGCCTTGATGACAGCTTTGCACACTCTTGGGGTTGGGACTAGGGAGGAGATGGGACTAGGGAGGAGGTGGGACTAGAGGTTGGGACTAGGGAGGGGTTGTGACTAGGGAGGAGGTGGGACTAGGGATGAGGTGGGACTAGGGAGGAGGTGGGACTAGGGAGGAGTTGTGACTAGGGAGGAGGTGGGACTAGGGAAGGGTTGGGACTAGGGAGGAGGTGGGACTAGGGAGGAGGTGGGACTAGGGAGGAGGTGGGACTAGGGAGGAGGTGGGACTAGGGAGGAGGTGGGACTAGAGAGGAGGTGGGACTAGGCAGAAGGTGGGACTAGGGAGGAGGTGGGACTAGGGAGGAGGTGGGACTAGGGAAGAGGTGGGACTAGGGAGGAGGTGGGACTAGGGAGGGGTTGTGACTAGGGAGGAGGTGGGACTAGGGAGGGGTTGGGACTAGGGAGGAGGTGGGACTAGGGAGGAGGTGGGACTAGGGAGGAGGTGGGACTAGGGAAGGGTTGGGACTAGGGAGGAGGTGGGAGGTGGGACTAGGGGGGAGGTGGGACTAGGGAGGAGATGGGACTAGGGAGGAGGTGGGACTAGGGAAGGGTTGTGACTAGGGAGGAGGTGGGACTAGGGAGGAGGTGGGACTAGGGAGGAGGTGGGACTAGATAGGGGTTGTGACTAGGGAGGAGGTGGGACTAGGGAGGAGGTGGGACTAGGGAGGAGGTGGGACTAGGGAGGAGGTGGGACTAGGGAAGGGTTGTGACTAGGGAGGAGGTGGGACTAGGGAGGAGGTGGGACTAGGGAGGGGATCGGACTAGGGAGGAGGTGGAACTAGGGAGGGGTTGGGACTAGGGAGGATAATGGACTAGGGAGGAGGTGGGACTAGGGAAGGGTTGGGACTAGGGAGGAGGTGGGACTAGGGGGGAGGTGGGACTAGGGGGGAGGTGGGAGTAGGGATGAGGTGGGACTAGGGAGGGGTTGGGACTAGGGAGGAGGTGGGACTAGGGAGGAGGTGGGACTAGGGAGGAGGTGGGACTAGAGAGGAGGTGGGACTAGGCAGAAGGTGGGACTAGGGAGGAGGTGGGACTAGGGAGGAGGTGGGACTAGGGAAGAGGTGGGACTAGGGAGGAGGTGGGACTAGGGAGGGGTTGTGACTAGGGAGGAGGTGGGACTAGGGAGGGGTTGGGACTAGGGAGGAGGTGGGACTAGGGAGGAGGTGGGACTAGGGAGGAGGTGGGACTAGGGAAGGGTTGGGACTAGGGAGGAGGTGGGACTAGGGAGGAGGTGGGACTAGGGAGGAGGTGGGACTAGGGAGGAGGTGGGACTAGGGAGGAGGTGGGACTAGAGAGGAGGTGGGACTAGGCAGAAGGTGGGACTAGGGAGGAGGTGGGACTAGGGAGGAGGTGGGACTAGGGAAGAGGTGGGACTAGGGAGGAGGTGGGACTAGGGAGGGGTTGTGACTAGGGAGGAGGTGGGACTAGGGAGGGGTTGGGACTAGGGAGGAGGTGGGACTAGGGAGGAGGTGGGACTAGGGAGGAGGTGGGACTAGGGAAGGGTTGGGACTAGGGAGGAGGTGGGAGGTGGGACTAGGGGGGAGGTGGGACTAGGGAGGAGATGGGACTAGGGAGGAGGTGGGACTAGGGAAGGGTTGTGACTAGGGAGGAGGTGGGACTAGGGAGGAGGTGGGACTAGGGAGGAGGTGGGACTAGATAGGGGTTGTGACTAGGGAGGAGGTGGGACTAGGGAGGAGGTGGGACTAGGGAGGAGGTGGGACTAGGGAGGAGGTGGGACTAGGGAAGGGTTGTGACTAGGGAGGAGGTGGGACTAGGGAGGAGGTGGGACTAGGGAGGGGATCGGACTAGGGAGGAGGTGGAACTAGGGAGGGGTTGGGACTAGGGAGGATAATGGACTAGGGAGGAGGTGGGACTAGGGAAGGGTTGGGACTAGGGAGGAGGTGGGACTAGGGGGGAGGTGGGACTAGGGGGGAGGTGGGAGTAGGGATGAGGTGGGACTAGGGAGGGGTTGGGACTAGGGAGGAGGTGGGACTAGGGGGGAGGTGGGAGTAGGGATGAGGTGGGACTAGGGAGGGGTTGGGACTAGATAGGGGTTGTGACTAGGGAGGAGGTGGAACTAGGGAGGAGGTGGGACTAGGGAGGGGTTGGGACTAGATAGGGGTTGTGACTAGGGAGGAGGTGGGACTAGGGAGGAGGTGGGAGTAGGGATGAGGTGGGACTATGGAGGAGGTGGAGGAGGTGGGAATAGGGAGGGGTTGGGATTAGGGAGGAGGTGGGAGGTGGGACTAGGGAGGAGGTGACTGAGAAGAGGGGAGGTGGGACTAGGGAGGACTTGACTGAGGAGAGGGGAGGTGGGACTAGGGAGGGTGTGGGACTGGGGAGGAGGTGGGCCTAGGGAGCGGTTGGGACTAGGGAGGGGTTGGGACTAGGGAGGAGGTGGGAGGAGGTGGTACTAGGGAGGGTTGGGATTAGGGGGAGGTGGTACTAGGGAGGAGGTGGGACTAGGGAGGGGTTGGGATTAGGGAGGAGGTGTGAGGAGGTGGGACTAGGGAGGGCTTGGGACTAGGGAGGGGTTGTGACCAGGGTGGAGGTGGCACAAGGGAGGAGGTGGTACTAGGGAGAGTTGGGATTAGGGGGAGGTGGGACTAGGGAGGAGGTGGGACTAGGGAGGATGGGTGACTAGGGAGGAGGTGGGAGGTGGTGGGACTAGGGAGGAGGTGGGAGGAGGTGGGACTAGGGAGGGGGTGATTTGGGGGAGATAGAGCTAAAGTTAGGATGTAGATGGATGGAGGTGAGGAGGCAGGGAGAGAGGGAGAGGGAAAGGGGAGGTGAGGATGCAGGGAGGGAGGGAGGGAGAGGGAAAGGGGAGGTGAGGAGACAGGGAGGGAGGGAGGGAGAGGGAAAGGGGAGGTGAGGAGGGAGGGAGGGAGGGAGGGAGGGAGGGAGGGAGGGAGGGAGGGAGGGAGGGAGGGAGGGAGGGAGGGGAGGAGGTGGCAGGGAGGGGGGAGAGGGAAAGGGGAGGAGGTGGCAGGGAGGGGGAAGAGGGAAAGGGGAGGTGAGGAGACAGGGAGAGAGGGAGAGGGAAAGGGGAGGTGAGGAGACAGGGAGGGAGGGAGAGGGAAAGGGGAGGTGAAGAGACAGTGAGGGAGGGAGAGGGAAAGGGCAGGTGATGATGCAGGGAGGGAGAGGGAAAGGGGAGGTGAGGAGACAGGGAGGGAGGGAGAGGGAAAGGGGAGGTGAAGAGACAGGGAGGGAGGGAGAGGGAAAGGGGAGGTGATGATGCAGGGAGGGAGAGGGAAAGGGGAGGTGAGGAGACAGGGAGGGAGGGAGAGGGAGGGAAAGGGGAGGTGAGGAGACAGGGAGGGAGAGGGAAAGGGGAGGTGAGGAGGCGGGGAGGGAGGGAGAGGGAAAGGGGAGGTGAGGAGGCGGGGAGGGAGGGAGAGGGAAAGGGGAGGTGATGATGCAGGGAGAGAGGGTTTCAGGAAAGGGGAGGTGAGGACGGGGGTGTCTGCAGGGTGGGTGGGGGGAGGAGATAGCAGTGTGGTTAGGGTTTAGATAGAGCCCATGATAAGGGTGACATTGGATGGTGTGGTGGACATCCGGCCGCTGTGGTGTCGGTGCCACCCTGTCTCCCCCAGATAGGAGCCCTCTGGCTGGGGCACCAACGCCTGCAGCAGCCTGCCTCCTGGCCCACAGAGCAGAAGTGGTCGGATCGGCGGTTAGGGACCTGCGTTCCAAAATACACCCCCCCCACACACACACCCAGACACCAGTTACAGAGGAGAGGCAGTGGTTTTACCAGGAGAGGAGGGGCGTGGGGTTACGGGAAGGGTTAAGGGGCCAGGAGGATAAGAATTATCACAATCTGTTCCTTTAAAGCATAAAATTATCTCCAGCAGCCCCCAGAACATGGTTAGAGATGATCCTAACCATGAGAGGAGAGGGGTTGGTTAAACTGGAGATCCTACAGGGGTAGGGGTTATGGTTAGAGGAGAGGGGTTGGTTAAACTGGAGATCCTACAGGGTAGGGGTTATGGTTAGAGGAGAGGGGTTGGTTAAACTGGTTGGTTAAACTGGAGATCCTACAGGGGTAGGGGTTATGGTTAGAGGAGAGGGGTTGGTTAAACTGGAGATCCTACAGGGTAGGGGTTATGGTTAGAGGAGAGGGGTTGGTTAAACTGGAGATCCTACAGGGTAGGGGTTATGGTTAGAGGAGAGGGGTTGGTTAAACTGGAGATCCTACAGGGTAGGGGTTATGGTTAGAGGAGAGGGGTTGGTTAAACTGGAGATCCTACAGGGTAGG
Organism: Salvelinus alpinus; assembly: GCF_045679555.1. NCBI lineage: Eukaryota > Metazoa > Chordata > Actinopteri > Salmoniformes > Salmonidae > Salvelinus > Salvelinus alpinus. The sequence continues at coordinate 4,656,063 of NC_092090.1, read as the reverse complement.
GGTTATGGTTAGAGGAGAGGGGTTGGTTAAACTGGAGATCCTACAGGGTAGGGGTTATGGTTAGAGGAGAGGGGTTGGTTAAACTGGAGATCCTACAGGGTAGGGGTTTTGGTTAGAGGAGAGGGGTTGGTTAAACTGGAGATCCTACAGGGTAGGGGTTATGGTTAGAGGAGAGGGGTTGGTTAAACTGGAGATCCTACAGGGTAGGGGTTATGGTTAGAGGAGAGGGGTTGGTTAAACTGGAGATCCTACAGGGTAGGGGTTATGGTGAGAGGAGAGGGGTTGGTTAAACTGGAGATCCTACAGGGTAGGGGTTATGGTGAGAGGAGAGGGGTTGGTTAAACTGGAGATCCTACAGGGTAGGGGTTATGGTTAGAGGAGAGGGGTTGGTTAAACTGGAGATCCTACAGGGTAGGGGTTATGGTTAGAGGAGAGGGGTTGGTTAAACTGGAGATCCTACAGGGGTAGGGGTTATGGTTAGAGGGGAGGGGTTGGTTAAACTGGAGATCCTACAGGGTAGGGGTTATGGTTAGAGGAGAGGGGTTGGTTAAACTGGAGATCCTACAGGGTAGGGGTTATGGTTAGAGGAGAGGGGTTGGTTAAACTGGAGATCCTACAGGGTAGGGGTTATGGTTAGAGGAGAGGGGTTGGTTAAACTGGAGATCCTACAGGGGTAGGGGTTATGGTTAGAGGGGAGGGGTTGGTTAAACTGGAGATCCTACAGGGTAGGGGTTATGGTTAGAGGAGAGGGGTTGGTTAAACTGGAGATCCTACAGGGTAGGGGTTATGGTTAGAGGAGAGGGGTTGGTTAAACTGGAGATCCTACAGGGTAGGGGTTATGGTTAGAGGAGAGGGGTTGGTTAAACTGGTTGGTTAAACTGGGAGTGTCACGCCCTGACCTTAGAGAGCCTTTTCTATTCTGTATTTGGTCGGGGTGTGGCTTGGGTGGCCAAATCTATGTTTTCTATTTCTTTGTTGGCCTGGTATGGTTCCCCAATCAGAGGTAGCTGTCTATCGTTGTCTCTGATTGGGAATCATGCTTAGGCAGCCTGTTTTCCACCTGAGTGTGTGGGATTTTGTTTTTGTACTGTTACTGTGTAACCTGCAGAATGTTAAGTTCGCCTTGGTCTACTTCTAATGACGGACGTAACAGGGAGATCCTACAGGGTAGGTAGGGGTTATTGTTATAGGAGAGGGAGATCCTACAGGGTAGGTAGGGGTTATGGTTAGAGGGAGATCCTACAGGGTAGGGGTTATGGTTAGAGGAGAGGAGAGGAGAGGGAGACCCTACAGGGTAGGGGTTATGGTTATAGGAGAGGGAGATCCTACAGGGTAGGGGTAATGGTTAGAGGAGATCCTACAGGGTAGGGGTTATGGTTAGAGGGAGATCCTACAGAGTAGGTAGGGGTTATGGTTATAGGAGAGGGAGATCCTACAGGGTAGGTAGGAGTTATGGTTATAGGAGAGGGAGATCCTACAGGGTAGGGGTTATTGTCAGAGGAGAGGGAGATCCTACAGGGTAGGGGTTATGGTTAGAGGAGAGGAGAGGGAGATCCAACAGGGTAGGGCTTATGGTTATATTAGGGGAGATCCTACAGGGTAGGGGTAATGGTTAGAGGAGATCCTACAGGGTAGGGATTATGGGTAGAGGAGATCCTACAGGGTAGGGATTATGGTTAGAGGAGAGGGAGATCCTACAGGGTATGGGTTATGGTTAGAGGGAGATCCTACAGGGTAGGAGTTATGGTTAGAGGAGAGGGAGATCCTACAGGGTAGGGGTTATGGTTAGAGGAGAGGGAGATCCTACAGGGTAGGGGTTATGGTTAGAGGAGAGGAGAGGGAGATCCAACAGGGTAGGGCTTATGGTTATATTAGGGGAGATCCTACAGGGTAGGGGTAATGGTTAGAGGAGATCCTACAGGGTAGGGATTATGGGTAGAGGAGATCCTACAGGGTAGGGATTATGGTTAGAGGAGAGGGAGATCCTACAGGGTATGGGTTATGGTTAGAGGGAGATCCTACAGGGTAGGAGTTATGGTTAGAGGAGAGGGAGATCCTACAGGGTAGGGGTTATGGTTAGAGGAGAGGAGAGGGAGATCCTACAGAGTAGGGATTATGGTTAGAGGAGAGGGAGATCCTACAGGGTAGGGGTCATGGTCAGAGGGAGATCCTACAGGGTAGGGATTATGGTCAGAGGGAGATCCTACAGGGTAGGGTTTATGGTTAGAGGGAGATCCTACAGGGTAGGGGTTATGGTTAGAGGGAGATCCTACAGGGTAGGGGTTATGGTTAGAGGAGAGGAGAGGGAGATCCTACAGGGTAGGGGTTATGGTTAGAGGAGAGGGAGATCCTACAGGGTAGGGGTTATGGTCAGAGGAGAGGGAGATCCTACAGGGTAGGGATTATGGTTAGAGGAGAGGGATATCCTACAGGGTAGGGGTTATGGTTAGAGGAGAGGGAGATCCTACAGGGTAGGGGTTATGGTTAGAGCAGAGGGAGATCCTACAGGGTAGGGGTTATGGTCAGAGGGAGATCCTACAGGGTAGGGGTTATGGTTAGAGGGAGATCCTACAGGGTAGGGGTTATGGTTAGAGGAGAGGGAGATCCTACAGGGTAGGGATTATGGTTAGAGGAGAGGGAGATCCTACAGGGTAGGGGTTATGGTCAGAGGAGAGGAGAGGGAGATCCTACAGGGTAGGGGTTATGGTTAGAGGAGAGGGATATCCTACAGGGTAGGGGTTATGGTTAGAGGAGAGGGAGATCCTACAGAGTAGGGGTTATGGTTAGATGGAGATCCTACAGAGTAGGTAGGGGTTATGATTATAGGAGAGGGAGATCCTACAGGGTAGGTAGGGGTTATGGTTATAGGAGAGGGAGATCCTACAGGGTAGGGGTTATGGTCAGAGGAGAGGGAGATCCTACAGGGTAGGGGTTATGGATAGAGGAGAGGAGAGGGAGATCCTACAGGGTAGGGGTTATGGTTATAGGAGAGGGAGATCCTACAGGGTAGGGGTAATGGTTAGAGGAGATCCTACAGGGTAGGGGTTATGGTTAGAGGAGATCCTACAGGGTAGGGGTTATGGTTAGAGGATAGGGAGATCCTATAGGGTATGGGTTATGGTTAGAGGGAGATCCTACAGGGTAGGGATTATGGTTAGAGGAGAGGGAGATCCTACAGGGTAGGGGTTGAGGAGAGGGAGATCCTACATGGTAGGGATTATGGTTAGAGGAGATACTACAGGGTAGGGATTATGGTTAGAGGAGAGGGAGATCCTACAGGGTAGGGATTATGGTCAGAGGGAGATCCTACAGGGTAGGGTTTATGGTTAGAGGAGAAGGAGATCCTACAGGGTTGGTAGGGGTTATGGTTAGAGGAGAGGGAGATCCTACAGGGTAGGGGTTATGGTTAGAGGAGAGGGAGATCCTACAGGGTAGAGGTTATGGTTAGAGGGAGATCCTACAGGGTAGGGATTATGGTTAGAGGGAGATCCTACAGGGTAGGGGCTATGGTCAGAGGAGAGGGAGATCCTACAGGGTAGGGATTATGGTTAGAGGGATATCCTACAGGGTAGGGGTTATGGTTAGAGGAGAGGGAGATCCTACAGGGTAGGGGTTATGGTTAGAGGGAGATCCTACAGGGTAGGGGTTATGGTTAGAGGGAGATCCTACAGGGTAGGGGTTATGGTCAGAGGGAGATCCTACAGGGTAGGGGTTATGGTTAGAGGAGAGGGAGATCCTACAGGGTAGGGGTTATGGTCAGAGGGAGATCCTACAGGGTAGGGGTTATGGTCAGAGGAGAGGGAGAGGGGAGAGGTGTATGTCTGACTGCATTGGGATGAGGTGAGAATCTCATCAGCTTTGAATGTTGTGTCTTCCTATCTTCATAAGAAGATTCTTAGTGTACCTGTACTGAGCATATAAATAAACCTTCTCCCTTCAAATTGGTTTCTCAACAACATTTTCTAAATAAGAAATGTCATTTCTAGCTTTACTCATCATTAAAGCATTGATTTAACATTATTCAGTGTATAGTAACTCCAGTCCAGACCAGAGGTGTTGTCAGACACCAGAGACCAGAGGTGTTGTCAGAGACCAGAGACCAGAGGTGTTGTCAGAGACCAGAGGTGTTGTCAGAGACCAGAGGTGATGTCAGAGACCAGAGGTGTAGTCAGAGACCAGAGGTGATGTCAGAGACCAGAGGTGATGTCAGAGACCAGAGGTGATGTCAGAGACCAGAGGTGATGTCAGAGACCAGAGGGGTTGTCAGAGACCAGACGTGTTGTCAGAGATCAGAGACAAGAGGTGTTGTCAGAGATCAGAGACAAGAGGTGTTGTCAGAGACCAGAGGTGTTGTCAGAGACCAGAGGTGTTGTCAGAGACCAGAGGTGTTGTCAGGGATCAGAGACAAGAGGCGTTGTCAGAGACCAGAGGTGTTGTCAGAGACCAGAGGTGTTGTCAGAGGGACCAGAGGTGTTGTCAAAGACCAGAGGTGTAGTCAGAGACCAGAGGTGTTGTCAGAGGGACCAGAGGTGTTGTCAGAGACCAGAGGTGTAGTCAGAGACCAGAGGTGTTGTCAGAGGGACCAGAGGTGTTGTCAGAGGGACCAGAGGTGTTGTCAGAGACCAGAGGTGTAGTCAGAGACCAGAGGTGTAGTCAGAGGGACCAGAGGTGTAGTCAGAGGGACCAGAGGTGTAGTCAGAGGGACCAGAGGTGTAGTCAGAGACCAGAGGTGTAGTCAGAGACCAGATGTGTTGTCAGAGACCAGAGGTGTTGTCAGAGACCAGAGGTGTAGTCAGAGAGACCAGAGGTGTAGTCAGAGACCAGATGTGTAGTCAGACAGCAGAGGTGTTGTCAGAGACCAGAGGTGTTGTCAGAGACCAGAGGTGTTGTCAGAGACCAGATACCAGAGACCAGATGTGTTGTCAGAGAACCGGGGGGGTTGTCAGGGACCACAGGTGTTGTCAGAGGGACCAGAGGTGTAGTCAGAGGGACCAGAGGTGTTGTCAGAGAGATCAGAGGTGTTATCAGAGACCAGAGGTGTTGTCAGAGAGACCAGAGGTGTTGTCAGAGACCAGAGGTGTAGTCAGAGAGACCAGAGGTGTAGTCAGAGAGACCAGAGGTGTAGTCAGAAACCAGAGGTGTTGTCAGAGACCAGAGGTGTTGTCAGAGACCAGAGGTGTAGTCAGAGGGACCAGAGGTGTTGTCAGAGGGACCAGAGGTGTTGTCAGAGACCAGAGGTGTAGTCAGAGACCAGAGGTGTTGTCAGAGGGACCAGAGGTGTTGTCAGAGGGACCATAGGTGTTGTCAGAGACCAGAGGTGTAGTCAGAGGGACCAGAGGTGTAGTCAGAGGGACCAGAGGTGTAGTCAGAGGGACCAGAGGTGTAGTCAGAGACCAGAGGTGTAGTCAGAGACCAGAGGTGTAGTCAGAGACCAGAGGTGTTGTCAGAGACCAGAGGTGTAGTCAGAGAGACCAGAGGTGTAGTCAGAGACCAGACGTGTTGTCAGAGATCAGAGACAAGAGGTGTTGTCAGAGATCAGAGACAAGAGGTGTTGTCAGAGACCAGAGGTGTTGTCAGAGGGACCAGAGGTGTTGTCAGAGACCAGAGGTGTTGTCAGAGACCAGAGGTGTTGTCAGAGACCAGAGGTGTAGTCAGAGAGACCAGAGGTGTTGTCAGAGGGACCAGAGGTGTTGTCAGAGGGACCAGAGGTGTAGTCAGAGGGACCAGAGGTGTTGTCAGAGACCAGAGGTGTTGTCAGAGGGACCAGAGGTGTTGTCAGAGGGACCAGAGGTGTAGTCAGAGGGACCAGAGGTGTTGTCAGAGACCAGAGGTGTTGTCAGAGACCAGAGGTGTTGTCAGAGGGACCAGAGGTGTTGTCAGAGACCAGAGGTGTTGTCAGAGGGACCAGAGGTGTTGTCAGAGACCAGAGGTGTAGTCAGAGACCAGAGGTGTTGTCAGACAGCAGAGGTGTTGTCAGAGACCACAGGTGTTGTCAGAGACCAGAGGTGTAGTCAGAGGGGACCAGAGGTGTTGTCAGACAGCAGAGGTGTTGTCAGAGGGACCAGAGGTGTTGTCAGAGACCAGAGGTGTTGTCAGAGACCAGAGGTGTTGTCAGAGACCAGAGTTGTTGTCAGAGACCAGAGGTGTTGTCAGAGACCAGAGGTGTTGTCAGAGACCAGAGGTGTTGTCAGAGAGACCAGAGGTGTAGTCAGAGGGACCAGAGTTGTTGTCAGAGACCAGAGGTGTTGTCAGAGACCAGAGTTGTAGTCAGACTCTGATGCAACAACCACAGTAGTCCTTCTAGTAACAGAGATCCACATAACAACATCCCTTATTATAAAAATGTGATGTTGTGTAATTACTACGCTCACTGCTTTCCAGTAAGAGAACTGAGCCTCCTGTCTGTGGATGGCAGGGCGGGACACTCTACTCTACTTGTCCTCTGGAGTTTAGGTTGAGGAACTGATCTGAGACATTATGTACACGTTGCAACATTGAAGAGCCTCAAGACAGCGTTCCATCATGGGCAGGTAGACGTGTGTGTGTGTGTGTGTGTGTGTGTGTGTGTGTGTGTGTGTGTGTGTGTGTGTGTGTGTGTGTGTGTGTGTGTGTGTGTGTGTGTGTGTGTGTGTGTGTGTGTGTGTGTGTGTGTGTGTGTGTGTGTGTGTGTGTGTGTGTGTGTGTGCGTGCGTGCGTGCGTGCGTGCGTGCGTGCGTGCGTGTCCTTGGTGTCTCTGAGATGACACAGGATGATCACAGTGTGTCCCAGCTTAAGAAGGGTCTGAGGTAATCGGACCAGTACAGATGTGTGTGTGTGTGTATGTGTACAGATGTGTGTGTACCAGTACAGAGTGTGTGTGTGTTGGGGGGGGCTGTGGTCGCTCTTCTCCTTCCGTCTTCGTCACTTTCCAGCACTCACACTTCCCCTCCAACTGCCCGTAAATGTACACACTCTACCACCCCCTGAGCCCCTCCCCTTTACCCTCTGCTTCCTGCCATCCCTGTCAACCAGAGTGGTATCTCAGTGTCACGGGCTGAGTCCTAAAGGGTGACCTGTTCCCTATAGTCCACTACAGAGCCCATAGGCCTGGTCTAAACTAGTGCACTACAGAGCCCATAGGCCTGGTCTAAAGTAGTGCACTACAGAGCCCATAGACCTGGTCTAAAGTAGTGCACTACAGAGCCCATAGGCCTGGTCTAAAGTAGTGCACTACAGAGCCCATAGGCCTGGTCTAAAGTAGTGCACTACAGAGCCCATAGGCCTGGTCTAAAGTAGTGCACTACAGAGCCCATAGGCCTGGTCTAAAGTAGTGCACTACAGAGCCCATAGGCCTGGTCTAAAGTAGTGCACTACAGAGCCCATAGGCCTGGTCTAAAGTAGTGCACTACAGAGCCCATAGGCCTGGTCTAAAGTAGTGCACTACAGAGCCCATAGGCCTGGTCTAAAGTAGTGTTCTACAGAGCCCATAGGCCTGGTCTAAAGTAGTGTACTACAGAGCCCATAGGCCTGGTCTAAAGTAGTTCACTACAGAGCCCATAGGCCTGGTCTAAAGTAGTGCACTACAGAGCCCATAGGCCTGGTCTAAAGTAGTGCACTACAGAGCCCATAGGCCTGGTCTAAAGTAGTGCACTACAGAGCCCATAGGCCTGGTCTAAAGTAGTGTACTACAGAGCCCATAGGCCTGGTCTAAAGTAGTGCACTACAGAGCCCATAGGCCTGGTCTAAAGTAGTGCACTACAGAGCCCATAGGCCTGGTCTAAAGTAGTGTACTACAGAGCAATAGGCCTGGTCTAAAGTAGTGCACTACAGAGCCCATAGGCCTGGTCTAAAGTAGTGTACTACAGAGCCCATAGGCCTGGTCTAAAGTAGTGCACTCCAGAGCCCATAGGCCTGGTCTAAAGTAGTGCACTACAGAGCCCATAGGCCTGGTCTAATGTAGTGCACTACAGAGCCCATAGGCCTGGTCTAATGTAGTGCACTCCAGAGCCCATAGGCCTGGTCTAAAGTAGTGCACTACAGAGCCCATAGGCCTGGTCTAAAGTAGTGCACTCCAGAGCCCATAGGCCTGGTCTAAAGTAGTGCACTACAGAGCCCATAGGCCTGGTCTAAAGTAGTGCACTACAGAGCCCATAGGCCTGGTCTAAAGTAGTGTACTACAGAGCCCATAGGCCTGGTCTAAAGTAGTGTTCTACAGAGCCCATAGGCCTGGTCTAAAGTAGTGCACTCCAGAGCCCATAGGCCTGGTCTAAAGTAGTGTACTACAGAGCCCATAGGCCTGGTCTAAAGTAGTGTTCTACAGAGCCCATAGGCCTGGTCTAAAGTAGTGCACTCCAGAGCCCATAGGCCTGGTCTAAAGTAGTGCACTCCAGAGCCCATAGGCCTGGTCTAAAGTAGTGTTCTACAGAGCCCATAGGCCTGGTCTAAAGTAGTGTACTACAGAGCCCATAGGCCTGGTCTAAAGTAGTGCACTACAGAGCCCATAGGCCTGGTCTAAAGTAGTGCACTACAGAGCCCATAGGCCTGGTCTAAAGTAGTGCACTACAGAGCCCATAGGCCTGGTCTAAAGTAGTGCACTACAGAGCCCATAGGCCTGGTCTAAAGTAGTGTACTACAGAGCCCATAGGCCTGGTCTAAAGTAGTGCACTACAGAGCCCATAGGCCTGGTCTAAAGTAGTGCACTACAGAGCAATAGGCCTGGTCTAAAGTAGTGCACTACAGAGCCCATAGGCCTGGTCTAAAGTAGTGCACTACAGAGCCCATAGGCCTGGTCTAAAGTAGTGTACTACAGAGCCCATAGGCCTGGTCTAAAGTAGTTCACCACAGAGCCCATAGGCCTGGTCTAAAGTAGTGCACTACAGAGCCCATAGGCCTGGTCTAAAGTAGTGCACTACAGAGCCCATAGGCCTGGTCTAATGTAGTGTACTACAGAGCCCATAGGCCTGGTCTAAAGTAGTGCACTACAGAGTCTGGTGTAAAGTACCAAATCAAATCAAATCAAATGTTATTGGTCAGATACACGTGATTAGCAGATGTTATTTAGGATGTAGTGAAATGCTTGTGTTTCTAGTTCTGACAGTCCAGTAATATCTAACAAATTAGACAACATTTCCAAAATACACACCCATCTAAGTAGGATTGAATTCAGTCTATGTACACCACCGTTCAAAAGGTTGGGGTCACTTAGAAATGTCCTTGTTTTCCATGAAAACATGAAATGAGTTGCAAAACAAATAGGAAATATAGTCAAGACGTTGACAAAGTTATAAATAATGATTTTTAATTGAAATAATAATTGTGTCCTTCAAAACTTTGCTTTTCGTCAAAGAATCCTCCATTAGCAGCAATTACAGCCTTGGCAGACCTTTTTGTATTCTAGTTGTCAATTTGTTGAGGTAATCTGAAGAGATTTCACCCCCCGTGCCTCCTGAAGCACCTCCCACAAGTTGGATTGTCTTGCTGGGCCGTTCTGACGTACCACACGGTCAAGCTGCTCCCACAACAGCTCAATAGGGTTGAGATCCAGTGACTGTGCTGGCCACTCCATTATAGACAGAATACCAGCTGACTGCTTCTACCCTAAATAGTTCTTACATAGTTTGGAGCTGTGCTTTGGGTCGTTGTCCTGTTGTAAGGAGGAAACTGGCTCAGATTAAGCGCCGTCCACAGGGTATGGCGTTGCAAAACGGAGTGATAGCCTTCCGTCTTCAAGATCCCGTTTACGACCGATGTCAGAACGGAACGGACTAAGATACAGTGGAGTAGTATAGAGTACAGTATATACACAGGACATGAGTAATGTAGGGTATGTAAACATAAAGTGGCATAGTTTAAAGTGGCTAGTGATACATGTATTACATAAAGATGGCAAGATGCAGTAGATGGTATAGAGTACAGTATATACATATACACATGAGATGAGTAATGTAGGGTATGTAAACATTATATAAAGTGGCTAGTGATACATTTATTACATCCAATTATTCATTATTAAAGTGGCCAGAGATTTGAGTCAGTATGTTGGCAGCGGCCACTAAATGTTAGTGGTGGCTGTTTAACAGTCTGATGGCCTTAAGATAGAAGCTGTTTTTCAGTCTCTCGGTCCCTGCTTTGATGCACCTGTACTGACCTCGCCTTCTGGATGATAGCGGGGTGAACAGGTCGTGGCTCGGGTGGTTGATGTCCTTGATGATCTTTATGGCCTTCCTGTGTAGTGCAGTATATAGGGAATAGGGTGCCATAGGGCTCTGGTCTAAAGTAGTGCACTATGTAGGGAATAGGGTGCCATAGGGCTCTGGTCAACAGTAGTGCACTATGTGGGGAATAGGGTTCCATAGGGCACTGGTCTAAAGTAGTGCACTATGTGGGGAATAGGGTGCCATAGGGCTCTGGCCTAAAGTAGTGCACTATATAGGGAATAGGGTGCCATAGGGCTCTGGTCTAAAGTAGTGCACTATGTAGGGAATAGGGAGCCATAGGGCTCTGGTCTAAAGTAGTGCACTATATAGGGAATAGGGTACCATAGGGCTCTGGTCTAAAGTAGTGCACTATGTAGGGAATAGGGTGCCATAGGGCTCTGGTCTAAAGTAGTGCACTATGTAGGGAATAGGGAGACATAGGGCTCTGGTCTAAAGTAGTGCACTATGTGGGGAATAGGGTGCCATAGGGCTCTGGTCTAAAGTAGTGCACTATATAGGGAATGCCATTTGGGATGCTGACTCAGTCAGTCAACCACTGGCACAACCACTGGCACAACCACTGGCACAACCACTGGCACAACCACGGGCACATTGGTGTTTCTGCAATCCCCTCCTATGTCCTTCCAACACTTCCCCTGCTGATGTCATGGACAGGACAGAGGGGTTTTAATAGGACAGATTGTTCCAGAGGAACTGGATTGCGTGTTTTTGTCTTTTGAAAAACTTGAAAAATCCGTTATGAAATAAGGAAGAGTCACTCTGCTTTCTCTGATGTCTCTGGCCTGCTGACAGCTTTTCATTAACTGACCTCTGACCTGCTGACAGCTTTTCATTAATTGACCTCTGACCTGCTGACAGACAGAGAGAGCGAGCAAGAGAGAGAGAGAGAGAGAGAGAGAGAGAGAGAGAGAGAGAGAGAGAGAGAGAGAGAGAGAGAGAGAGAGAGAGAGAGAGAGAGAGAGAGAGAGAGAGAGAGAGAGAGAGAGAGAGAGAGAGAGAGAGTTAGAGAGAGAGAGAGAGAGAGAGAGAGAGAGAGAGAGAGAGAGAGAGAGAGAGAGAGAGAGAGAGAGAGAGAGAGAGAGAGTTAGAGAGAGAGAGAGAGAGAGAGAGAGAGAGAACATTTGAAGTGTCTTTATTCTTTTAGAATATTTGTGAGTTTAATGTTTGATGTTCATTTTAATTGTTTATTTAACTTTTGTTTATTATCTACTTCACTTGCTTTGGCAATGTTAACATATGTTTCCCATGTCAATAAAACCCTTAAATTGAAATAGAATTGAGAGAGAGAGAGAGAGAGAGAGAGAGAGAGAGAGAGAGAGAGAGAGAGAGAGAGAGAGAGAGAGAGAGAGAGAGAGAGAGAGAGAGAGACAAAGGGAGAGAGAGAGAGAGAGAGAGGAGAGAGATAAAGGGAGAGAGAGAGAGAGAGAGAGAGAGAGAGAGAGAGAGAGAGAGAGAGAGAGAGAGAGAGAGAGAGAGGTAGAGAGAGAGAGAGAGAGAGAGAGAGAGAACATTTGAAGTGTCTTTATTCTTTTAGAATATTTGTGAGTTTAATGTTTGATGTTCATTTTAATTGTTTATTTAACTTTTGTTTATTATCTACTTCACTTGCTTTGGCAATGTTAACATATGTTTCCCATGTCAATAAAACCCTTAAATTGAAATAGAATTGAGAGAGAGAGAGAGAGAGAGAGAGAGAGAGAGAGAGAGAGAGAGAGAGAGAGAAGAGAGAGAGAGAGAGAGAGAGAGAGAGAGAGAGAGAGAGAGAGAGAGACAAAGGGAGAGAGAGAGAGAGAGAGAGAGAGAGAGAGAGAGAGGGAGAGAGAGCGAGAGAGAGAGACAGAGAGAGAGAGAGAGAGAGAGAGAGAGAGAGAGAGAGAGAGAGAGAGAGAGAGAGACAAAGGGAGAGAGAGAGAGAGAGAGACAAAGGGAGAGAGAGAGAGAGAGAGAGAGAGAGAGAGAGAGAGAGAGAGAGAGAGAGAGAGAGAGAAAAAGAGAGAGAGAGAGAGAGAGAGAGAGAGAGAGAGAGAGAGAGAGAGAGAGAGAGAGAGAGAGAGAGAGAGAGAGAGAGAGAGAGAGAGAGAGAGAGAGAGAGGAGAGAGAGAGCGAGAGAGACAGAGAGAGAGAGAGAGAGAGAGAGAGAGAGAGAGAGAGAGAGAGAGAGAGAGAGAGAGAGAGAGAGAGGAGAGAGATAAAGAGAAACAGATGTGGTTGTTTCTGTTCCTGTTGCTTGGGGTCCAAAAGTGATGATGAGTCAGTGACGATGGCATACTAACGGCTCCTCTCCTCTCCTCCCTTCTCCTCTCCTCCCTCCACTCCTCTCCCTGCAGAGGGCCGCTCTGGGAAAAGGAGAAGCGAAATGGGCTGACGACACCAACACCCTTCTGTCCTCTCTTCCTGTTTGTGTCGTTTTGGTACGGAGAGAGAGAAGTCAGGTCCGACCACCCCCCCCCCCCTCCTCGATGGACCTCTCTCTTTCTGAAACACTCCCTCTTTCTCTCTCCGCATCGCGTGTGTAAACGACACCCCAATCTGCACCACTCCTGTATGCGTGTGTATGTGCTGGCGTGCGTCACGTTGAACCTCGTGTTTTACGCACGGATCCACCACAGGAAAGCACATGACAATATAACCATCAAAACAAACGTTGAGGTGTGATAACGGTCGTGGAATTAGTCAAAGCCTTGATTTTCTGTTGGAACCAAAACCGTTTTATACTTTTGACCAGAGCCATGTGGGGACGCAGACAGACATACCTCAACAGGAGCAGCTTACCACTTGAACAGCTCAGTGAGGTGAGAGACAGAGAGAGACAGAGAGAGACAGAGAGAGACAGAGAGAGAGAGAGAGAGAGAGAGAGAGAGAGAGAGAGAGAGAGAGAGAGAGAGACAGAGAGAGACAGAGAGAGACAGAGAGAGACAAAGAGACAGAGAGAGAAACAGAGGGGAGATATATATATATATGTATATATAGAGAGAGAGAGAGAGCTACAGACATGCTCAACATGAGCTAAATTAGAGCTAGCTAGCAACAGCAGCAGACAAATGAACCGGTTGCCATGGCAACAGGGCACCAAGGCAGAGCAGCAGCAGTAGCAGAGCCCACAGGCACCATGTCCCCACAGGCACCATGTCCCCACAGGCACCATGTCCCCACAGGCACCATGTCCCCACAGGCACCATGTCCCCACAGGCACCATGTCCCCACAGGCACCATGTCCCCACTCCTCCTCAGCGTTGAATCCATTCTCTACCCTCTAGAGGCCACATAATGACACAACGAGGAGAGCTCTTAAACAGAAACTACTAGAGGGGAGGCCAGAAACCCTTTTTCACAGACCTCTACAAAACGCAGCGATGTGAGTAACCCTCATCTTCCTCACTGACCAGTCAAATGCATGGCGCTCAGCAAGCTGCTCTCACTACCCATGCATAAAGAAAGAGGGAATCTGTAATGGGTGGAAGCTGAAAATCAAAGAGACAGACGACCCTGACAGCACCACGATAACAATTAACCTCTACAAGACTGGGACTGTCATGGTGCAAGGTAACATCAGGCTGTTTGAAACAGACTTTCAGACCATTAAGGAGAGAGCGGAGAGAGAGAAGGACACCACCAGTGACACGCCCTCCCACAAGACAAACTCCCCCAGCACCACCCTCACCCCTACCCTCCCCACCCAACAAGGCACATCCAGCACCACCCTCACCCCTACCCTCCCCACCCAACAAGGCCCATCCAGCACCACCCTCACCCGTACCCTCCCCACCCAACAAGGCCCATCCAGCACCACCCTCACCCCTACTCTCCCCACCCAACAAGGCACATCCAGCACCACCCTCACCCCTACTATCCCCACCCAACAAGGCCCATCCAGCACCACCCTCAACCCCTACCCTCCCCACCCAACAGGGCTATCCAGCACCACCCTCACCCCTACTCTCCCCACCCAACAAGGCACATCCAGCACCACCCTCACCCCTACCCTCCCCACCCAACAAGGCACATCCAGCACCACCCTCACCCCTACTCTCCCCACCCAACAAGGCACATCCAGCACCACCCTCACCCCTACTCTCCCCACCCAACAAGGCACATCCAGCACCACCCTCACCCCTACTCTCCCCACCCAAAAAGGCACATCCAGCACCTCTCTTCCCACCATAGTGGAGGACACGCCCCAGGAGGAGAGCGACCCCCTCAGTGCAGAGCAGGCTCAGGCCCTCCTCACCACCATGGCTGCCATGAGGGACGCGTTCAATGTCCTGCTGAGGGAGAACGTGAGGAAACAGAGAGCACAGTCTGGCTATAGAGACAGGTCGTCACAGACAAACCTGGCTGCCCAGAGAGGACCGTCTGGCTATAGAGACCAGTCAGACAAACCTGGCTGCCCAGAGAGGACAGTCTGGCTATAGAGACCGGTCATCACAGACAAACCTGGCTGCCCAGAGAGGACAGTCTGGCTATAGAGACCGGTCATCACAGACAAACCTGGCTGCCCAGAGAGGACAGTCTGGCTATAGAGACCGGTCGTCACAGACAAACCTGGCTGCCAAGAGAGGACGGTCTGGCTATAGAGACCGGTCTTCACAGACAAACCTGGCTGCCCAGAGAGGACAGTCTGGCTATAGAGACCGGTCGTCACAGACCAACCTGGCTGCCCAGAGAGGACAGTCTGGCTACAGAGACCGGTCGTCACAGACCAACCTGGCTGTCCAGAGAGGACAGTCTGGCTATAGAGACCGGTCGTCACAGACAAACCTGGCTGCCCAGAGAGGACAGTCTGGCTATAGAGACCGGTCGTCACAGACAAACCTGGCTGCCAAGAGAGGACAGTCTGGCTATAGAGACCGGTCGTCACAGACAAACCTGGCTGCCCAGAGAGGACAGTCTGGCTATAGAGACCGGTCGTCACAGACAAACCTGGCTGCCCAGAGAGGACGGTCTGGCTATAGAGACCGGTCGTCACAGACAAACCTGGCTGCCCAGAGAGGGCAGTCTGGCTATAGAGACCGGTCGTCACAGACAAACCTGGCTGCCCAGAGAGGACAGTCTGGCTACAGAGACCGGTCGTCACAGACAAACCTGGCTGCCCAGAGAGGACGGTCTGGCTATAGAGACTGGTCGTCACAGACAAACCTGGCTGCCCAGAGAGGACGGTCTGGCTATAGAGACCGGTCGTCACAGACAAACCTGGCTGCCCAGAGAGGACAGTCTGGCTATAGAGACCGGTCGTCACAGACAAACCTGGCTGTCCAGAGAGGACAGTCTGGCTATAGAGACCGGTAGAAGTAGAGACAGAGCTGCATTTCCTATTACACTGTGACAAATACTCAGACCTAAGAGAATATTTCTTTCCCAAAATTATAATTCAATACAAAGAATTTGAAACTATAAAAAATGAATATATAATATTTTTTGGTTGAAAAGTCAAATATATGTCCTCCTGCCACAACCTGAGGGATGGCCAGTAAAAGTGCCAATGTCAAGAATATTTCAGTTTTGTTTTGTCTTTCATACCATGTCATGTGTCTTCTGAGTCATGTTGACACTGGTCTACTACCAGGTCATGTGTCTTCTCAGTCATGTTGACACTGGTCTACTGCTGTTGCTTTAATGTATTGTTGTTCTGATTAATATTGTTGTTGTAGTTGTTGTTAATGGTAATCCCATGTCCACTACTACTATTATTATTGCTGTGAACGTATTATTGCTTAAAACTTTTTTTTATTTTTTTATTATATGTATACTATTTAACTTGCTATGTCAATAAAGTCAATTGAATTGAATTTAATTGAATTGACTCAGAGAGAGAGAGAGAGAGAGAGAGAGAGAGAGAGAGAGAGAGAGAGAGAGAGAGAGAGACAGAGGGGAGAGAGATAGAAAGAGAGAGAGAGAGAGAGAGAGAGACAGAGAGAGAGAGAGAGAGAGAGACAGAGAGAGAGAGAGAGAGAGGGGAGAGAGATAGAAAGAGAGAGAGAGAGAGAGAGACAGAGAGAGAGAGAGACAGAGGGGAGAGAGAGAGAGAGACAGAGAGAGAGAGAGAGAGAGGGGAGAGAGATAGAAAGAGAGAGAGAGAGAGAGAGAGAGAGACAGAGAGAGAGAGAGAGACAGAGATCACTGAGGGGTCAGAGGGGGAGTATAGAACATGTATCCCTCCTCTATGTGTGTGATACTTTCTCTGCCAACAAGCTATTGGTGTGTTGGCCCATGACTACAGAGTAGCTGGTTAAAACACGCCTCTGGCTGTTCCCCCTGAATCAACACCTTCACATTAATCACCTGTTAATCTGGTTAGATAAAGATCACTGTTACATGGAGACCAGCAGAGTTCGTGTGTGTGTGTGTGTGTGTGTGTGTGTGTGTGTGTGTGTGTGTGTGTGTGTGTGTGTGTGTGTGTGTGTGTGTGTGTGTGTGTGTGTGTGTGTGTGTGTGTGTGTGTGTGTGTGTGTGTGTGTGTGTGTGTGTGTGTGTGTGTGTGTGGTACAGTATGGAGTCCATCATCATTTAAGAGCTGGTGTTTGTTTACCACAGCCTTCACAACTCTGTTTACACATTTCTGAATGACGTGACTGTTTATCATGCTGGTAAATTGTTTGATTTTGATTCATGCAAAGAAATAATACGTTTTGCCAGAAACCAGATTCTCACACTTTGGTTAATGCTATCACTCTCTCACGCTGTCTGTCTGTCTGTCTGTCTGTCTGTCTGTCTGTCTGTCTGTCTGTCTGTCTGTCTGTCTGTCTGTCTGTCTGTCTGTCTGTCTGTCTGTCTGTCTGTCTGTCTGTCTGTCTGTCTGTCTGTCTGTCTGTCTGTCTGTCTGTCTGTCTCTCTCTCTCTCTCTCTCTCTCTCTCTCTCTCTCTCTCTCTCTCTCTCTCTCTCTCTCTCTCTCTCTCTCTCTCTCTCTCTCTCTCTCTCTCTCTCTCTCTCTCTCTCTCTCTCTCTCTCTCTCTCTCTCTCTCTCTCTCTCTCTCTCTCTCTCTCTCTCTCTCTCTCTCTCTCTCTCTCTCTCTCTCTCTCTCTCTCTCTCTCTCTCTCTCTCTCTCTCTCTCTCTCTCTCTCTCTCTCTCTCTCTCTCTCTCTCTCTCTGTCCCTGCATGATTTTATTAGACAGTACATGGTGGCAGACTATCTGACCACTGTGACTGGAGGAAAACACTGACTAGGTACAGACTCAGTGAGCACAGTCTGACCACAACAGGTCACACATCTTGCTGCTGTGATGGCACACTGTGGTATTTCACCCAGTAGATATGGGAGTTCATCAAAAATTGGATTTGTTTTCTAATTCTTTGTGGATCTGTGTAATCTGAGGGAAATATGTCTCTCTAATAAGGTCATACATTTGGCAGGAGGTTAGGAAGTGCAGCTCAGTTTCCATCTCATTTTGTGGGCAGTGTGCACATAGCCTGTCTTCTCTTGAGAGCCAGGTCTGCCTACGGCGGCCTTTCTCAATAGCAAGGCTATGCTCACTGAGTCTGTACATAGTCAAAGCTTTCCTTAAGTTTGGGTCAGTCACAGTGGTCAGGTATTCTGCCACTGTGTACTCTCTGTTTAGGGCCAAATAGCATTCTAGTTTGCTCAGTTTTTTTGTTAATTCTTTCCAATGAGTCAAGTAATTCTCTTTTTGTTTTCTCATCATTTGGTTGGGTCTAATTGTGTTGCTGTCCTGGGGCTCTGTGGGGTGTGTTTGTGTTTGTGAATAGAGCCCCAGGACCAGCTAACTTACACTCTCTACAGTCTCATATCCCTTTGACTACAGTCTCATATCCCTTTGACAGATATTGTGTTGATGTGGAGAGTAGTTGTGGTCTCTGAAGAGACAACAGAACAACCGTTAGTTGCCTGACAACACCGGTAGTTGTGGTCTCTGAAGAGACAACAGAACAACCGTTAGTTACCTGACAACACCGGTAGTTGTGGTCTCTGAAGAGACAACGGAACAACCGTTAGTTACCTGACAACACCGGTAGTTGTGGTCTCTGACGAGACAACAGAACAACCGTTAGTTACCTGACAACACCGGTAGTTGTGGTCTCTGAAGAGACAACAGAACAACCGTTAGTTACCTGACAACACCGGTAGTTGTGGTCTCTGAAGAGACAACAGAACAACCGTTAGTTACCTGACAACACCGGTAGTTGTGATCTCTGAAGAGACAACGGAACAACCGTTAGTTACCTGACAACACCGGTAGTTGTGGTCTCTGAAGAGACAACAGAACAACCGTTAGTTACCTGACAACACCGGTAGTTGTGGTCTCTGACGAGACAACGGAACAACCGTTAGTTACCTGACAACACCGGTAGTTGTGGTCTCTGAAGAGACAACGGAACAACCGTTAGTTACCTGACAACACCGGTAGTTGTGGTCTCTGACGAGACAACAGAACAACCGTTAGTTACCTGACAACACCGGTAGTTGTGGTCTCTGAAGAGACAACGGAACAACCGTTAGTTACCTGACAACACCGGTAGTTGTGGTCTCTGACGAGACAACAGAACAACCAACCGTTAGTTACCTGACAACACCGGTAGTTGTGGTCTCTGAAGAGACAACAGAACAACCGTTAGTTACCTGACAACACCGGTAGTTGTGGTCTCTGAAGAGACAACAGAACAACCGTTAGTTACCTGACAACACCGGTAGTTGTGGTCTCTGAAGAGACAACAGAACAACCGTTAGTTACCTGACAACACCGGTAGTTGTGGTCTCTGAAGAGACAACGGAACAACCGTTAGTTACCTGACAACACCGGTAGTTGTGGTCTCTGAAGAGACAACGGAACAACCGTTAGTTACCTGACAACACCGGTAGTTGTGGTCTCTGAAGAGACAACGGAACAACCGTTAGTTACCTGACAACACCGGTAGTTGTGGTCTCTGACGAGACAACGGAACAACCGTTAGTTACCTGACAACACCGGTAGTTGTGGTCTCTGACGAGACAACGGAACAACCGTTAGTTACCTGACAACACCGGTAGTTGTGGTCTCTGAAGAGACAACAGAACAACCGTTAGTTACCTGACAACACCGGTAGTTGTGGTCTCTGAAGAGACAACAGAACAACCGTTAGTTAGCTGACAACACCGGTAGTTGTGGTCTCTGAAGAGACAACGGAACAACCGTTAGTTACCTGACAACACCGGTAGTTGTGGTCTCTGAAGAGACAACGGAACAACCGTTAGTTACCTGACAACACCGGTAGTTGTGGTCTCTGAAGAGACAACGGAACAACCGTTAGTTACCTGACAACACCGGTAGTTGTGGTCTCTGACGAGACAACGGAACAACCGTTAGTTACCTGACAACACCGGTAGTTGTGGTCTCTGACAAGACAACGGAACAACCGTTAGTTACCTGACACCACTGGTAGTTGTGGTCTCTGACGAGACAACAGAACAACCAACCGTTAGTTACCTGACAACACCGGTAGTTGTGGTCTCTGAAGAGACAACAGAACAACCGTTAGTTGCCTGACAACACCGGTAGTTGTGGTCTCTGAAGAGACAACAGAACAACCGTTAGTTACCTGACAACACCGGTAGTTGTGGTCTCTGAAGAGACAACGGAACAACCGTTAGTTACCTGACAACACCGGTAGTTGTGGTCTCTGAAGAGACAACGGAACAACCGTTAGTTACCTGACAACACCGGTAGTTGTGGTCTCTGAAGAGACAACGGAACAACCGTTAGTTACCTGACAACACCGGTAGTTGTGGTCTCTGACGAGACAACGGAACAACCGTTAGTTACCTGACAACACCGGTAGTTGTGGTCTCTGAAGAGACAACGGAACAACCGTTAGTTACCTGACAACACCGGTAGTTGTGGTCTCTGAAGAGACAACGGAACAACCGTTAGTTACCTGACAACACCGGTAGTTGTGGTCTCTGAAGAGACAACGGAACAACCGTTAGTTACCTGACAACACCGGTAGTTGTGGTCTCTGAAGAGACAACGGAACAACCGTTAGTTACCTGACAACACCGGTAGTTGTGGTCTCTGAAGAGACAACGGAACAACCGTTAGTTACCTGACAACACCGGTAGTTGTGGTCTCTGAAGAGACAACGGAACAACCGTTAGTTACCTGACAACACCGGTAGTTGTGGTCTATGAAGAGACAACGGAACAACCGTTAGTTACCTGACAACACCGGTAGTTGTGGTCTCTGACGAGACAACGGAACAACCGTTAGTTACCTGACAACACCGGTAGTTGTGGTCTCTGACAAGACAACGGAACAACCGTTAGTTACCTGACACCACTGGTAGTTGTGGTCTCTGACGAGACAACAGAACAACCAACCGTTAGTTACCTGACAACACCGGTAGTTGTGGTCTCTGAAGAGACAACAGAACAACCGTTAGTTACCTGACAACACCGGTAGTTGTGGTCTCTGAAGAGACAACAGAACAACCGTTAGTTACCTGACAACACCGGTAGTTGTGGTCTCTGAAGAGACAACGGAACAACCGTTAGTTACCTGACAACACCGGTAGTTGTGGTCTCTGAAGAGACAACGGAACAACCGTTAGTTACCTGACAACACCGGTAGTTGTGGTCTCTGAAGAGACAACGGAACAACCGTTAGTTACCTGACAACACCGGTAGTTGTGGTCTCTGACGAGACAACGGAACAACCGTTAGTTACCTGACAACACCGGTAGTTGTGGTCTCTGAAGAGACAACAGAACAACCGTTAGTTACCTGACAACACCGGTAGTTGTGGTCTCTGAAGAGACAACGGAACAACCGTTAGTTACCTGACAACACCGGTAGTTGTGGTCTCTGAAGAGACAACGGAACAACCGTTAGTTACCTGACAACACCGGTAGTTGTGGTCTCTGAAGAGACAACGGAACAACCGTTAGTTACCTGACAACACCGGTAGTTGTGGTCTCTGAAGAGACAACGGAACAACCGTTAGTTACCTGACAACACCGGTAGTTGTGGTCTCTGACGAGACAACGGAACAACCGTTAGTTACCTGACAACACCGGTAGTTGTGGTCTCTGACGAGACAACGGAACAACCGTTAGTTACCTGACAACACCGGTAGTTGTGGTCTCTGAAGAGACAACAGAACAACCGTTAGTTACTTGACAACACCGGTAGTTGTGGTCTCTGACGAGACAACGGAACAATCGTTAGTTACCTGACAACACCGGTAGTTGTGGTCTCTGAAGAGACAACAGAACAACCGTTAGTTACCTGACACCACTGGTAGTTGTGGTCTCTGACGAGACAACAGAACAACCAACCGTTAGTTACCTGACAACACCGGTAGTTGTGGTCTCTGAAGAGACAACAGAACAACCGTTAGTTACCTGACAACACCGGTAGTTGTGGTCTCTGAAGAGACAACAGAACAACCGTTAGTTACCTGACAACACCGGTAGTTGTGGTCTCTGAAGAGACAACAGAACAACCGTTAGTTACCTGACAACACCGGTAGTTGTGGTCTCTGAAGAGACAACGGAACAACCGTTAGTTACCTGACAACACCGGTAGTTGTGGTCTCTGAAGAGACAACAGAACAACCGTTAGTTACCTGACAACACCGGTAGTTGTGGTCTCTGAAGAGACAACGGAACAACCGTTAGTTACCTGACAACACCGGTAGTTGTGGTCTCTGACGAGACAACGGAACAACCGTTAGTTACCTGACAACACCGGTAGTTGTGGTCTCTGACGAGACAACGGAACAACCGTTAGTTACCTGACAACACCGGTAGTTGTGGTCTCTGACGAGACAACAGAACAACCAACCGTTAGTTACCTGACAACACCGGTAGTTGTGGTCTCTGAAGAGACAACAGAACAACCGTTAGTTACCTGACAACACCGGTAGTTGTGGTCTCTGAAGAGACAACAGAACAACCGTTAGTTACCTGACAACACCGGTAGTTGTGGTCTCTGACGAGACAACGGAACAACCGTTAGTTACCTGACAACACCGGTAGTTGTGGTCTCTGAAGAGACAACAGAACAACCGTTAGTTACTTGACAACACCGGTAGTTGTGGTCTCTGACGAGACAACAGAACAACCGTTAGTTACCTGACAACACCGGTAGTTGTGGTCTCTGACGAGACAACAGAACAACCGTTAGTTACCTGACAACACCGGTAGTTGTGGTCTCTGAAGAGACAACAGAACAACCGTTAGTTACCTGACAACACCGGTAGTTGTGGTCTCTGAAGAGACAACAGAACAACCGTTAGTTACCTGACAACACCGGTAGTTGTGGTCTCTGAAGAGACAACAGAACAACCGTTAGTTACCTGACAACACCGGTAGTTGTGGTCTCTGAAGAGACAACAGAACAACCGTTATTTACCTGACAACACCGGTAGTTGTGGTCTCTGAAGAGACAACAGAACAACCGTTAGTTACCTGACAACACCGGTAGTTGTGGTCTCTGAAGAGACAACAGAACAACCGTTAGTTACCTGACAACACCGGTAGTTGTGGTCTCTGACGAGACAACGGAACAACCGTTAGTTACCTGA
The DNA here is from genome assembly GCF_045679555.1 of Salvelinus alpinus. Classification (NCBI taxonomy): domain Eukaryota; kingdom Metazoa; phylum Chordata; class Actinopteri; order Salmoniformes; family Salmonidae; genus Salvelinus; species Salvelinus alpinus. The sequence continues at coordinate 4,633,352 of NC_092090.1, read as the reverse complement.
CAACACCGGTAGTTGTGGTCTCTGAAGAGACAACAGAACAACCGTTATTTACCTGACAACACCGGTAGTTGTGGTCTCTGAAGAGACAACAGAACAACCGTTAGTTACCTGACAACACCGGTAGTTGTGGTCTCTGAAGAGACAACAGAACAACCGTTAGTTACCTGACAACACCGGTAGTTGTGGTCTCTGACGAGACAACGGAACAACCGTTAGTTACCTGACAACACCGGTAGTTGTGGTCTCTGACGAGACAACGGAACAACCGTTAGTTACCTGACAACACCGGTAGTTGTGGTCTCTGAAGAGACAACGGAACAACCGTTAGTTACCTGACAACACCGGTAGTTGTGGTCTCTGAAGAGACAACAGAACAACCGTTAGTTACCTGACAACACCGGTAGTTGTGGTCTCTGACGAGACAACAGAACAACCGTTAGTTACCTGACAACACCGGTAGTTGTGGTCTCTGAAGAGACAACAGAACAACCGTTAGTTACCTGACAACACCGGTAGTTGTGGTCTCTGACGAGACAACAGAACAACCAACCGTTAGTTACCTGACAACACCGGTAGTTGTGGTCTCTGACGAGACAACAGAACAACCGTTAGTTACCTGACAACACCGGTAGTTGTGGTCTCTGAAGAGACAACAGAACAACCGTTAGTTACCTGACAACACCGGTAGTTGTGGTCTCTGAAGAGACAACAGAACAACCGTTAGTTACCTGACAACACCGGTAGTTGTGGTCTCTGAAGAGACAACAGAACAACCGTTATTTACCTGACAACACCGGTAGTTGTGGTCTCTGAAGAGACAACAGAACAACCGTTAGTTACCTGACAACACCGGTAGTTGTGGTCTCTGAAGAGACAACAGAACAACCGTTAGTTACCTGACAACACCGGTAGTTGTGGTCTCTGACGAGACAACGGAACAACCGTTAGTTACCTGACAACACCGGTAGTTGTGGTCTCTGAAGAGACAACGGAACAACCGTTAGTTACCTGACAACACCGGTAGTTGTGGTCTCTGACGAGACAACAGAACAACCGTTAGTTACCTGACAACACCGGTAGTTGTGGTCTCTGAAGAGACAACAGAACAACCGTTAGTTACCTGACAACACCGGTAGTTGTGGTCTCTGACGAGACAACAGAACAACCAACCGTTAGTTACCTGACAACACCGGTAGTTGTGGTCTCTGAAGAGACAACAGAACAACCGTTAGTTACCTGACAACACCGGTAGTTGTGGTCTCTGAAGAGACAACAGAACAACCGTTAGTTACCTGACAACACCGGTAGTTGTGGTCTCTGAAGAGACAACGGAACAACCGTTAGTTACCTGACAACACCGGTAGTTGTGGTCTCTGAAGAGACAACGGAACAACCGTTAGTTACCTGACAACACCGGTAGTTGTGGTCTCTGAAGAGACAACGGAACAACCGTTAGTTACCTGACAACACCGGTAGTTGTGGTCTCTGACGAGACAACGGAACAACCGTTAGTTACCTGACAACACCGGTAGTTGTGGTCTCTGACAAGACAACGGAACAACCGTTAGTTACCTGACAACACCGGTAGTTGTGGTCTCTGAAGAGACAACAGAACAACTGTTAGTTACTTGACAACACCGGTAGTTGTGGTCTCTGACGAGACAACAGAACAACCGTTAGTTACCTGACAACACCGGTAGTTGTGGTCTCTGAAGAGACAACAGAACAACCGTTAGTTACCTGACAACACCGGTAGTTGTGGTCTCTGAAGAGACAATAGAACAACCGTTAGTTACCTGACAACACCGGTAGTTGTGGTCTCTGAAGAGACAACAGAACAACCGTTAGTTACCTGACAACACCGGTAGTTGTGGTCTCTGAAGAGACAACGGAACAACCGTTAGTTACCTGACAACACCGGTAGTTGTGGTCTCTGAAGAGACAACGGAACAACCGTTAGTTACCTGACAACACCGGTAGTTGTGGTCTCTGAAGAGACAACGGAACAACCGTTAGTTACCTGACAACACCGGTAGTTGTGGTCTCTGACGAGACAACGGAACAACCGTTAGTTACCTGACAACACCGGTAGTTGTGGTCTCTGACAAGACAACGGAACAACCGTTAGTTACCTGACAACACCGGTAGTTGTGGTCTCTGAAGAGACAACAGAACAACCGTTAGTTACTTGACAACACCGGTAGTTGTGGTCTCTGACGAGACAACGGAACAATCGTTAGTTACCTGACAACACCGGTAGTTGTGGTCTCTGAAGAGACAACAGAACAACCGTTAGTTACCTGACCAGGTAAAACTCCAACCCTTATGCAGTATGGCGTGATTAGTCTGTTGTAAAAAGGATTCGTTTGAGATATGATTGGACCAGTTTTTCTAATCAGGAAGTTGTAGAAAAAGTACTCAATTATCATACTTGTGTAAAAGTAAAGATACCTTAATAGAAAATGACTCAAGTAAAAGTGGAAGTCACCCAGTAAAATACTACTCGAGATCAGAGGCAGTAGGGATGACCAGGGATGTTCTCTGTTTAGTGAGTCCTCCAGATCAGAGGCAGTAGGGATGACCAGGGATGTTCTCTGTTTAGTGAGTCCTCCAGATCAGAGGCAGTAGGGATGACCAGGGATGTTCTCTGTTTAGTGAGTCCTCCAGATCAGAGGCAGTAGGGATGACCAGGGATGTTCTCTGTTTAGTGAGTCCTCCAGATCAGAGGCAGTAGGGATGACCAGGGATGTTCTCTGTTTAGTGAGTCCTCCAGATCAGAGGCAGTAGGGATGACCAGGGATGTTCTCTGTTTAGTGAGTCCTCCAGATCAGAGGCAGTAGGGATGACCAGGGATGTTCTCTGTTTAGTGAGTCCTCCAGATCAGAGGCAGTAGGGATGACCAGGGATGTTCTCTGTTTAGTGAGTCCTCCAGATCAGAGGCAGTAGGGATGACCAGGGATGTTCTCTGTTTAGTGAGTCCTCCAGATCAGAGGCAGTAGGGATGACCAGGGATGTTCTCTGTTTAGTGAGTCCTCCAGATCAGAGGCAGTAGGGATGACCAGGGATGTTCTCTGTTTAGTGAGTCCTCCAGATCAGAGGCAGTAGGGATGACCAGGGATGTTCTCTGTTTAGTGAGTCCTCCAGATCAGAGGCAGTAGGGATGACCAGGGATGTTCTCTGTTTAGTGAGTCCTCCAGATCAGAGGCAGTAGGGATGACCAGGGATGTTCTCTGTTTAGTGAGTCCTCCAGATCAGAGGCAGTAGGGATGACCAGGGATGTTCTCTGTTTAGTGAGTCCTCCAGATCAGAGGCAGTAGGGATGACCAGGGATGTTCTCTGTTTAGTGAGTCCTCCAGATCAGAGGCAGTAGGGATGACCAGGGATGTTCTCTGTTTAGTGAGTCCTCCAGATCAGAGGCAGTGGGGATGACCAGGGATGTTCTCTGTTTAGTGAGTCCTCCAGATCAGAGGCAGTAGGGATGACCAGGGATGCTCTCTGTTTAGTGAGTCCTCCAGATCAGAGGCAGTAGGGATGACCAGGGATGTTCTCTGTTTAGTGAGTCGGCCAGATCAGAGGCAGTAGGGATGACCAGGGATGCTCTCTGTTTAGTGAGTCCTCCAGATCAGAGGCAGTAGGGATGACCAGGGATGTTCTCTGTTTAGTGAGTCGGCCAGATCAGAGGCAGTAGGGATGACCAGGGATGTTCTCTGTTTAGTGAGTCCTCCAGATCAGAGGCAGTAGGGATGACCAGGGATGTTCTCTGTTTAGTGAGTCCTCCAGATCAGAGGCAGTAGGGATGACCAGGGATGTTCTCTGTTTAGTGAGTCGGCCAGATCAGAGGCAGTAGGGATGACCAGGGATGCTCTCTGTTTAGTGAGTCCTCCAGATCAGAGGCAGTAGGGATGACCAGGGATGTTCTCTGTTTAGTGAGTCGGCCAGATCAGAGGCAGTAGGGATGACCAGGGATGTTCTCTGTTTAGTGAGTCCTCCAGATCAGAGGCAGTAGGGATGACCAGGGATGTTCTCTGTTTAGTGAGTCCTCCAGATCAGAGGCAGTAGGGATGACCAGGGATGTTCTCTGTTTAGTGAGTCCTCCAGATCAGAGGCAGTAGGGATGACCAGGGATGTTCTCTGTTTAGTGAGTCCTCCAGATCAGAGGTAGTAGGGATGACCAGGGATGTTCTCTGTTTAGTGAGTCCTCCAGATCAGAGGCAGTAGGGATGACCAGGGATGTTCTCTGTTTAGTGAGTCGGCCAGATCAGAGGCAGTAGGGATGACCAGGGATGTTCTCTGTTTAGTGAGTCCTCCAGATCAGAGGCAGTAGGGATGACCAGGGATGTTCTCTGTTTAGTGAGTCCTCCAGATCAGAGGCAGTAGGGATGACCAGGGATGTTCTCTGTTTAGTGAGTCGGCCAGATCAGAGGCAGTAGGGATGACCAGGGATGTTCTCTGTTTAGTGAGTCCTCCAGATCAGAGGCAGTAGGGATGACCAGGGATGCTCTCTGTTTAGTGAGTCCTCCAGATCAGAGACAGTG
>NC_092090.1:4601317-4623817 GCF_045679555.1 Salvelinus alpinus | reverse complement strand
CACCACCACAGACCATCACCTACCATCTCTACACCACCACAGACCACCACCTACCATCTCTACACCACCACAGACCACCACAGACCACCACCTACCATCTCTACACCACCACAGACCATCACCTACCATCTCTACACCACCACAGACCACCACCTACCATCTCTACACCACCACAGACCATCACCTACCATCTCTACACCACCACAGACCATCACCTACCATCTCTACACCACCACAGACCACCACCTACCATCTCTACACCACCACAGACCACCACCTACCATCTCTACACCACCACAGACCATCACCTACCATCTCTACACCACCACAGACCCTCACCTACCATCTCTACACCACCACAGACCACCACCTACCATCTCTACACCACCACAGACTCCACCTACCATCTCCACACCACCACATACCACCACCTACCATCTCTACACCACCACAGACCACCACCTACCATCTCTACACCACCACAGACCATCACCTACCATCTCTACACCACCACAGACCACCACAGACCACCACCTACCATCTCTACACCACCACAGACCACCACCTACCATCTCTACACCACCACAGACAACCACCTACCATCTCTACACCACCAAAGACCATCACCTACCATCTCTACACCACCACCTACCATCTCTACACCACCACAGACCACCACCTACCATCTCTACAGCACCACAGACCACCACCTACCATCTCTACACCACCACAGACCACCACCTACCATCTCTACACCACCACAGACCATCTCTACACCACCACAGACCACCACCTACTATCTCTACACCACCACAGACCATCACCTACCATCTCTACACCACCACAGACCATCACCTACCATCTCTACACCACCACCTACCATCTCTACACCACCACAGACCACCACCTACCATCTCTACACCACCACAGACCACCACCTACCATCTCTACACCACCACAGACCATCACCTACCATCTCTACACCACCACAGACCACCACATACCATCTCTACACCACCACAGACCATCACCTACCATCTCTACACCACCACAGACCACCACATACCATCTCTACACCACCACAGACCACCACCTACCATCTCTACACCACCACAGACCATCACCTACCATCTCTACACCACCACAGACCATCACCTACCATCTCTACACCACCACAGACCATCACCTACCATCTCTACACCACCACAGACCACCACCTACCATCTCTACACCACCACAGACCACCACAGACCATCATCTACCATCTCTACACCACCACAGACCATCACCTACCATCTCTACACCACCACAGACCACCACCTACCATCTCTACACCACCACAGACCACCACAGACCACCACCTACCATCTCTACACCACCACAGACCACCACCTACCATCTCTACACCACCACAGACCACCACAGACCATCACCTACCATCTCTACACCACCACAGACCATCACCTACCATCTCTACACCACCACAGACCACCACCTACCATCTCTACACCACCACAGACCACCACAGACCACCACCTACCATCTCTACACCACCACAGACCATCACCTACCATCTCTACACCACCACAGACCACCACCTACCATCTCTACACCACCACAGACCATCACCTACCATCTCTACACCACCACAGACCATCACCTACCATCTCTACACCACCACAGACCACCACCTACCATCTCTACACCACCACAGACCACCACCTACCATCTCTACACCACCACAGACCATCACCTACCATCTCTACACCACCACAGACCCTCACCTACCATCTCTACACCACCACAGACCACCACCTACCATCTCTACACCACCACAGACTCCACCTACCATCTCCACACCACCACATACCACCACCTACCATCTCTACACCACCACAGACCACCACCTACCATCTCTACACCACCACAGACCATCACCTACCATCTCTACACCACCACAGACCACCACAGACCACCACCTACCATCTCTACACCACCACAGACCACCACCTACCATCTCTACACCACCACAGACAACCACCTACCATCTCTACACCACCAAAGACCATCACCTACCATCTCTACACCACCACCTACCATCTCTACACCACCACAGACCACCACCTACCATCTCTACAGCACCACAGACCACCACCTACCATCTCTACACCACCACAGACCACCACCTACCATCTCTACACCACCACAGACCATCTCTACACCACCACAGACCACCACCTACCATCTCTACTCCACCACAGACCACCACATACCATCTCTACACCACCACAGACCATCACCTATCATCTCTACACCACCACATACCATCTCTACACCACCACAGACCATCACCTACCATCTCTACACCACCACAGACCATCACCTACCATCTCTACACCACCACAGACCACCACAGACCACCACCTACCATCTCTACACCACCACAGACCACCACCTACCATCTCTACACCACCACAGACCACCACCTACCATCTCTACACCACCACAGACCATCACCTATCATCTCTACACCACCACCTACCATCTCTACACCACCACAGACCACCACCTACCATCTCTACACCACCACAGACCACCACCTACCATCTCTACTCCACCACAGACCACCACCTACCATCTCTACACCACCACAGACCATCACCTACCATCTCTACACCACCACAGACCATCACCTATCATCTCTACACCACCACAGACCACCACCTATCATCTCTACACCACCACAGACCATCACCTACCATCTCTACACCACCACAGACCATCACCTACCATCTCTACACCACCACAGACCATCACCTATCATCTCTACACCACCACAGACCATCACCTACCATCTCCACAGCACCACAGACCATCACCTACCATCTCTACACCACCACAGACCACCACCTACCATCTCTACACCACCACAGACCACCACCTACCATCTCTACACCACCACAGACCACCACAGACCATCTCTACACCACCACAGACCACCACCTACCATCTCTACACCACCACAGACCACCACCTACCATCTCTACACCACCACAGACCACCACCTACCATCTCTACACCACCACAGACCACCACCTACCATCTCTACACCACCACAGACCACCACAGACCACCACCTACCATCTCTACACCACCACAGACCACCACAGACCACCACCTACCATCTCTACACCACCACAGACCATCACCTACCATCTCTACACCACCACAGACCCTCACCTACCATCTCTACACCACCACAGACCACCACAGACCACCACCTACCATCTCTACACCACCACAGACCACCACAGACCATCACCTACCATCTCTACACCACCACAGACCACCACCTACCATCTCTACACCACCACAGACCCTCACCTACCATCTCTACACCACCACAGACCACCACCTACCATCTCTACACCACCACAGACCACCACCTACCATCTCTACACCACCACAGACCATCACCTACCATCTCTACACCACCGCAGACCACAACCTACCATCTCTACACCACCACATACCATCTCTACAGCACCACAGACCATCACCTACCATCTCTACACCACCACAGACCACCACCTAACATCTCTACACCACCACAGACCACCACCTACCATCTCTACACCACCACAGACCATCACCTAACATCTCTACACCACCACAGACCACCACCTACCATCTCTACTCCACCACAGACCACCACATACCATCTCTACACCACCACAGACCACCACAGACCACCACCTACCATCTCTACACCACCACAGACCACCACCTACCATCTCTACACCACCACAGACCACCACCTACCATCTCTACACCACCACAGACCACCACCTACCATCTCTACACCACCACAGACCACCACCTACCATCTCTACTCCACCACAGACCACCACCTACCATCTCTACACCACCACAGACCATCACCTACCATCTCTACACCACCACAGACCATCACCTATCATCTCTACACCACCACAGACCACCACCTATCATCTCTACACCACCACAGACCATCACCTACCATCTCTACACCACCACAGACCATCACCTACCATCTCTACACCACCACAGACCATCACCTATCATCTCTACACCACCACAGACCATCACCTACCATCTCCACACCACCACAGACCATCACCTACCATCTCTACACCACCACAGACCACCACCTACCATCTCTACACCACCACAGACCACCACCTACCATCTCTACACCACCACAGACCATTACCTACCATCTCTACACCACCACAGACCACCACAGACCATCTCTACACCACCACAGACCACCACAGACCATCTCTACACCACCACAGACCACCACCTACCATCTCTACACCACCACAGACCACCACCTACCATCTCTACACCACCACAGACCACCAAAGACCACCACCTACCATCTCTACACCACCACAGACCATCACCTACCATCTCTACACCACCACAGACCACCACCTACCATCTCTACACCACCACAGACCACCACAGACCACCACCTACCATCTCTACACCACCACAGACCATCACCTACCATCTCTACACCACCACAGACCACCACCTACCATCTCCACACCACCACAGACCATCACCTACCATCTCTACACCACCACAGACCATCACCTACCATCTCTACACCACCACAGACCACCACCTACCATCTCTACACCACCACAGACCACCACCTACCATCTCTACACCACCACAGACCATCACCTACCATCTCTACACCACCACAGACCCTCACCTACCATCTCTACACCACCACCTACCATCTCTACACCACCACAGACCACCACCTACCATCTCTACAGCACCACAGACCACCACCTACCATCTCTACACCACCACAGACCACCACCTACCATCTCTACACCACCACAGACCATCTCTACACCACCACAGACCACCACCTACCATCTCTACTCCACCACAGACCACCACATACCATCTCTACACCACCACAGACCATCACCTATCATCTCTACACCACCACATACCATCTCTACACCACCACAGACCATCACCTACCATCTCTACACCACCACAGACCATCACCTACCATCTCTACACCACCACAGACCACCACAGACCACCACCTACCATCTCTACACCACCACAGACCACCACCTATCATCTCTACACCACCACAGACCACCACCTACCATCTCTACACCACCACAGACCATCACCTATCATCTCTACACCACCACCTACCATCTCTACACCACCACAGACCACCACCTACCATCTCTACACCACCACAGACCACTACCTACCATCTCTACTCCACCACAGACCACCACCTACCATCTCTACACCACCACAGACCATCACCTACCATCTCTACACCACCACAGACCATCACCTATCATCTCTACACCACCACAGACCACCACCTATCATCTCTACACCACCACAGACCATCACCTACCATCTCTACACCACCACAGACCATCACCTACCATCTCTACACCACCACAGACCATCACCTATCATCTCTACACCACCACAGACCATCACCTACCATCTCCACACCACCACAGACCATCACCTACCATCTCTACACCACCACAGACCACCACCTACCATCTCTACACCACCACAGACCACCACCTACCATCTCTACACCACCACAGACCATCACCTACCATCTCTACACCACCACAGACCACCACAGACCATCTCTACACCACCACAGACCACCACCTACCATCTCTACACCACCACAGACCACCACCTACCATCTCTACACCACCACAGACCACCACCTACCATCTCTACACCACCACAGACCATCACCTACCATCTCTACACCACCACAGACCCTCACCTACCATCTCTACACCACCACCTACCATCTCTACACCACCACAGACCACCACCTACCATCTCTACAGCACCACAGACCACCACCTACCATCTCTACACCACCACAGACCACCACCTACCATCTCTACACCACCACAGACCATCTCTACACCACCACAGACCACCACCTACCATCTCTACTCCAGCACAGACCACCACATACCATCTCTACACCACCACAGACCATCACCTATCATCTCTACACCACCACATACCATCTCTACACCACCACAGACCATCACCTACCATCTCTACACCACCACAGACCATCACCTACCATCTCTACACCACCACAGACCACCACAGACCACCACCTACCATCTCTACACCACCACAGACCACCACCTATCATCTCTACACCACCACAGACCACCACCTACCATCTCTACACCACCACAGACCATCACCTATCATCTCTACACCACCACCTACCATCTCTACACCACCACAGACCACCACCTACCATCTCTACACCACCACAGACCACTACCTACCATCTCTACTCCACCACAGACCACCACCTACCATCTCTACACCACCACAGACCATCACCTACCATCTCTACACCACCACAGACCATCACCTATCATCTCTACACCACCACAGACCACCACCTATCATCTCTACACCACCACAGACCATCACCTACCATCTCTACACCACCACAGACCATCACCTACCATCTCTACACCACCACAGACCATCACCTATCATCTCTACACCACCACAGACCATCACCTACCATCTCCACACCACCACAGACCATCACCTACCATCTCTACACCACCACAGACCACCACCTACCATCTCTACACCACCACAGACCACCACCTACCATCTCTACACCACCACAGACCATCACCTACCATCTCTACACCACCACAGACCACCACAGACCATCTCTACACCACCACAGACCACCACCTACCATCTCTACACCACCACAGACCACCACCTACCATCTCTACACCACCACAGACCACCACCTACCAGCTCTACACCACCACAGACCACCACCTACCATCTCTACACCACCACAGACCACCACAGACCACCACCTACCATCTCTACACCACCACAGACCACCACAGACCACCACCTACCATCTCTACACCACCACAGACCATCACCTACCATCTCTACACCACCACAGACCCTCACCTACCATCTCTACACCACCGCAGACCACCACCTACCATCTCTACACCACCACAGACCACCACCTACCATCTCTACACCACCGCAGACCACAACCTACCATCTCTACACCACCTCATACCATCTCTACAGCACCACAGACCATCACCTACCATCTCTACACCACCACAGACCACCACCTACCATCTCTACACCACCACAGACCACCACCTACCATCTCTACACCACCACAGACCATCACCTACCATCTCTACACCACCACAGACCACCACAGACCACTACCTACCATCTCTACACCACCACAGACCACCACCTACCATCTCTACACCACCACAGACCACCACCTACCATCTCTATTCCACCACAGACCACCACCTACCATCTCTACACCACCACAGACCACCACAGACCACCACCTACCATCTCTACTCCACCACAGACCACCACATACCATCTCTACACCACCACAGACCATCACCTATCATCTCTACACCACCACATACCATCTCTACACCACCACAGACCATCACCTACCATCTCTACACCACCACAGACCATCACCTACCATCTCTACACCACCACAGACCACCACAGACCACCACCTACCATCTCTACACCACCACAGACCACCACCTACCATCTCTACACCACCACATACCACCACCTACCATCTCTACACCACCACATACCATCTATACACCACCACCTACCATCTCTACACCACCACAGACCACCACAGACCACCACCTACCATCTCTACACCACCACAGACCACCACAGACCACCACCTACCATCTCTACACCACCACAGACCATCACCTACCATCTCTACACCACCACAGACCCTCACCTACCATCTCTACACCACCGCAGACCACCACCTACCATCTCTACACCACCACAGACCACCACCTACCATCTCTACACCACCGCAGACCACAACCTACCATCTCTACACCACCTCATACCATCTCTACAGCACCACAGACCATCACCTACCATCTCTACACCACCACAGACCACCACCTACCATCTCTACACCACCACAGACCACCACCTACCATCTCTACACCACCACAGACCACCACCTACCATCTCTACACCACCACAGACCATCACCTACCATCTCTACACCACCGCAGACCACAACCTACCATCTCTACACCACCACATACCATCTCTACAGCACCACAGACCATCACCTACCATCTCTACACCACCACAGACCACCACCTAACATCTCTACACCACCACAGACCACCACCTACCATCTCTACACCACCACAGACCATCACCTAACATCTCTACACCACCACAGACCACCACCTACCATCTCTACTCCACCACAGACCACCACATACCATCTCTACACCACCACAGACCACCACAGACCACCACCTACCATCTCTACACCACCACAGACCACCACCTACCATCTCTACACCACCACAGACCACCACCTACCATCTCTACTCCACCACAGACCACCACATACCATCTCTACACCACCACAGACCATCACCTATCATCTCTACACCACCACATACCATCTCTACACCACCACAGACCATCACCTACCATCTCTACACCACCACAGACCATCACCTACCATCTCTACACCACCACAGACCACCACAGACCACCACCTACCATCTCTACACCACCACAGACCACCACCTACCATCTCTACACCACCACAGACCACCACCTACCATCTCTACACCACCACAGACCATCACCTATCATCTCTACACCACCACCTACCATCTCTACACCACCACAGACCACCACCTACCATCTCTACACCACCACAGACCACCACCTACCATCTCTACTCCACCACAGACCACCACCTACCATCTCTACACCACCACAGACCATCACCTACCATCTCTACACCACCACAGACCATCACCTATCATCTCTACACCACCACAGACCACCACCTATCATCTCTACACCACCACAGACCATCACCTACCATCTCTACACCACCACAGACCATCACCTACCATCTCTACACCACCACAGACCATCACCTATCATCTCTACACCACCACAGACCATCACCTACCATCTCCACACCACCACAGACCATCACCTACCATCTCTACACCACCACAGACCACCACCTACCATCTCTACACCACCACAGACCACCACCTACCATCTCTACACCACCACAGACCATTACCTACCATCTCTACACCACCACAGACCACCACAGACCATCTCTACACCACCACAGACCACCACAGACCATCTCTACACCACCACAGACCACCACCTACCATCTCTACACCACCACAGACCACCACCTACCATCTCTACACCACCACAGACCACCAAAGACCACCACCTACCATCTCTACACCACCACAGACCATCACCTACCATCTCTACACCACCACAGACCACCACCTACCATCTCTACTCCACCACAGACCACCACATACCATCTCTACACCACCACAGACCATCACCTATCATCTCTACACCACCACATACCATCTCTACACCACCACAGACCATCACCTACCATCTCTACACCACCACAGACCATCACCTACCATCTCTACACCACCACAGACCACCACAGACCACCACCTACCATCTCTACACCACCACAGACCACCACCTATCATCTCTACACCACCACAGACCACCACCTACCATCTCTACACCACCACAGACCATCACCTATCATCTCTACACCACCACCTACCATCTCTACACCACCACAGACCACCACCTACCATCTCTACACCACCACAGACCACTACCTACCATCTCTACTCCACCACAGACCACCACCTACCATCTCTACACCACCACAGACCATCACCTACCATCTCTACACCACCACAGACCATCACCTATCATCTCTACACCACCACAGACCACCACCTATCATCTCTACACCACCACAGACCATCACCTACCATCTCTACACCACCACAGACCATCACCTACCATCTCTACACCACCACAGACCATCACCTATCATCTCTACACCACCACAGACCATCACCTACCATCTCCACACCACCACAGACCATCACCTACCATCTCTACACCACCACAGACCACCACCTACCATCTCTACACCACCACAGACCACCACCTACCATCTCTACACCACCACAGACCATCACCTACCATCTCTACACCACCACAGACCACCACAGACCATCTCTACACCACCACAGACCACCACCTACCATCTCTACACCACCACAGACCACCACCTACCATCTCTACACCACCACAGACCACCACCTACCATCTCTACACCACCACAGACCATCACCTACCATCTCTACACCACCACAGACCCTCACCTACCATCTCTACACCACCACCTACCATCTCTACACCACCACAGACCACCACCTACCATCTCTACAGCACCACAGACCACCACCTACCATCTCTACACCACCACAGACCACCACCTACCATCTCTACACCACCACAGACCATCTCTACACCACCACAGACCACCACCTACCATCTCTACTCCACCACAGACCACCACATACCATCTCTACACCACCACAGACCATCACCTATCATCTCTACACCACCACATACCATCTCTACACCACCACAGACCATCACCTACCATCTCTACACCACCACAGACCATCACCTACCATCTCTACACCACCACAGACCACCACAGACCACCACCTACCATCTCTACACCACCACAGACCACCACCTATCATCTCTACACCACCACAGACCACCACCTACCATCTCTACACCACCACAGACCATCACCTATCATCTCTACACCACCACCTACCATCTCTACACCACCACAGACCACCACCTACCATCTCTACACCACCACAGACCACTACCTACCATCTCTACTCCACCACAGACCACCACCTACCATCTCTACACCACCACAGACCATCACCTACCATCTCTACACCACCACAGACCATCACCTATCATCTCTACACCACCACAGACCACCACCTATCATCTCTACACCACCACAGACCATCACCTACCATCTCTACACCACCACAGACCATCACCTACCATCTCTACACCACCACAGACCATCACCTATCATCTCTACACCACCACAGACCATCACCTACCATCTCCACACCACCACAGACCATCACCTACCATCTCTACACCACCACAGACCACCACCTACCATCTCTACACCACCACAGACCACCACCTACCATCTCTACACCACCACAGACCATCACCTACCATCTCTACACCACCACAGACCACCACAGACCATCTCTACACCACCACAGACCACCACCTACCATCTCTACACCACCACAGACCACCACCTACCATCTCTACACCACCACAGACCACCACCTACCAGCTCTACACCACCACAGACCACCACCTACCATCTCTACACCACCACAGACCACCACAGACCACCACCTACCATCTCTACACCACCACAGACCACCACAGACCACCACCTACCATCTCTACACCACCACAGACCATCACCTACCATCTCTACACCACCACAGACCCTCACCTACCATCTCTACACCACCGCAGACCACCACCTACCATCTCTACACCACCACAGACCACCACCTACCATCTCTACACCACCGCAGACCACAACCTACCATCTCTACACCACCTCATACCATCTCTACAGCACCACAGACCATCACCTACCATCTCTACACCACCACAGACCACCACCTACCATCTCTACACCACCACAGACCACCACCTACCATCTCTACACCACCACAGACCATCACCTACCATCTCTACACCACCACAGACCACCACAGACCACTACCTACCATCTCTACACCACCACAGACCACCACCTACCATCTCTACACCACCACAGACCACCACCTACCATCTCTATTCCACCACAGACCACCACCTACCATCTCTACACCACCACAGACCACCACAGACCACCACCTACCATCTCTACTCCACCACAGACCACCACATACCATCTCTACACCACCACAGACCATCACCTATCATCTCTACACCACCACATACCATCTCTACACCACCACAGACCATCACCTACCATCTCTACACCACCACAGACCATCACCTACCATCTCTACACCACCACAGACCACCACAGACCACCACCTACCATCTCTACACCACCACAGACCACCACCTACCATCTCTACACCACCACATACCACCACCTACCATCTCTACACCACCACATACCATCTATACACCACCACCTACCATCTCTACACCACCACAGACCACCACAGACCACCACCTACCATCTCTACACCACCACAGACCACCACAGACCACCACCTACCATCTCTACACCACCACAGACCATCACCTACCATCTCTACACCACCACAGACCCTCACCTACCATCTCTACACCACCGCAGACCACCACCTACCATCTCTACACCACCACAGACCACCACCTACCATCTCTACACCACCGCAGACCACAACCTACCATCTCTACACCACCTCATACCATCTCTACAGCACCACAGACCATCACCTACCATCTCTACACCACCACAGACCACCACCTACCATCTCTACACCACCACAGACCACCACCTACCATCTCTACACCACCACAGACCACCACCTACCATCTCTACACCACCACAGACCATCACCTACCATCTCTACACCACCGCAGACCACAACCTACCATCTCTACACCACCACATACCATCTCTACAGCACCACAGACCATCACCTACCATCTCTACACCACCACAGACCACCACCTAACATCTCTACACCACCACAGACCACCACCTACCATCTCTACACCACCACAGACCATCACCTAACATCTCTACACCACCACAGACCACCACCTACCATCTCTACTCCACCACAGACCATCACCTACCATCTCTACACCACCACAGACCACCACAGACCACCACCTACCATCTCTACACCACCACAGACCACCACCTACCATCTCTACACCACCACAGACCACCACCTACCATCTCTACACCACCACAGACCACCACCTACCATCTCTACACCACCACAGACCACCACAGACCACCACCTACCATCTCTACACCACCACAGACCATCACCTACCATCTCTACACCACCACAGACCCTCACCTACCATCTCTACACCACCGCAGACCACCACCTACCATCTCTACACCACCACAGACCACCACCTACCATCTCTACACCACCGCAGACCACAACCTACCATCTCTACACCACCTCATACCATCTCTACAGCACCACAGACCATCACCTACCATCTCTACACCACCACAGACCACCACCTACCATCTCTACACCACCACAGACCACCACCTACCATCTCTACACCACCACAGACCATCACCTACCATCTCTACACCACCACAGACCACCACAGACCACTACCTACCATCTCTACACCACCACAGACCACCACCTACCATCTCTACACCACCACAGACCACCACCTACCATCTCTATTCCACCACAGACCACCACCTACCATCTCTACACCACCACAGACCACCACAGACCACCACCTACCATCTCTACTCCACCACAGACCACCACATACCATCTCTACACCACCACAGACCATCACCTATCATCTCTACACCACCACATACCATCTCTACACCACCACAGACCATCACCTACCATCTCTACACCACCACAGACCATCACCTACCATCTCTACACCACCACAGACCACCACAGACCACCACCTACCATCTCTACACCACCACAGACCACCACCTACCATCTCTACACCACCACATACCACCACCTACCATCTCTACACCACCACATACCATCTATACACCACCACCTACCATCTCTACACCACCACAGACCACCACAGACCACCACCTACCATCTCTACACCACCACAGACCACCACAGACCACCACCTACCATCTCTACACCACCACAGACCATCACCTACCATCTCTACACCACCACAGACCCTCACCTACCATCTCTACACCACCGCAGACCACCACCTACCATCTCTACACCACCACAGACCACCACCTACCATCTCTACACCACCGCAGACCACAACCTACCATCTCTACACCACCTCATACCATCTCTACAGCACCACAGACCATCACCTACCATCTCTACACCACCACAGACCACCACCTACCATCTCTACACCACCACAGACCACCACCTACCATCTCTACACCACCACAGACCACCACCTACCATCTCTACACCACCACAGACCATCACCTACCATCTCTACACCACCGCAGACCACAACCTACCATCTCTACACCACCACATACCATCTCTACAGCACCACAGACCATCACCTACCATCTCTACACCACCACAGACCACCACCTAACATCTCTACACCACCACAGACCACCACCTACCATCTCTACACCACCACAGACCATCACCTAACATCTCTACACCACCACAGACCACCACCTACCATCTCTACTCCACCACAGACCACCACATACCATCTCTACACCACCACAGACCACCACAGACCACCACCTACCATCTCTACACCACCACAGACCACCACCTACCATCTCTACACCACCACAGACCACCACCTACCATCTCTACTCCACCACAGACCACCACATACCATCTCTACACCACCACAGACCATCACCTATCATCTCTACACCACCACATACCATCTCTACACCACCACAGACCATCACCTACCATCTCTACACCACCACAGACCATCACCTACCATCTCTACACCACCACAGACCACCACAGACCACCACCTACCATCTCTACACCACCACAGACCACCACCTACCATCTCTACACCACCACAGACCACCACCTACCATCTCTACACCACCACAGACCATCACCTATCATCTCTACACCACCACCTACCATCTCTACACCACCACAGACCACCACCTACCATCTCTACACCACCACAGACCACCACCTACCATCTCTACTCCACCACAGACCACCACCTACCATCTCTACACCACCACAGACCATCACCTACCATCTCTACACCACCACAGACCATCACCTATCATCTCTACACCACCACAGACCACCACCTATCATCTCTACACCACCACAGACCATCACCTACCATCTCTACACCACCACAGACCATCACCTACCATCTCTACACCACCACAGACCATCACCTATCATCTCTACACCACCACAGACCATCACCTACCATCTCCACACCACCACAGACCATCACCTACCATCTCTACACCACCACAGACCACCACCTACCATCTCTACACCACCACAGACCACCACCTACCATCTCTACACCACCACAGACCATTACCTACCATCTCTACACCACCACAGACCACCACAGACCATCTCTACACCACCACAGACCACCACAGACCATCTCTACACCACCACAGACCACCACCTACCATCTCTACACCACCACAGACCACCACCTACCATCTCTACACCACCACAGACCACCAAAGACCACCACCTACCATCTCTACACCACCACAGACCATCACCTACCATCTCTACACCACCACAGACCACCACCTACCATCTCTACACCACCACAGACCACCACAGACCACCACCTACCATCTCTACACCACCACAGACCATCACCTACCATCTCTACACCACCACAGACCACCACCTACCATCTCTACACCACCACAGACCATCACCTACCATCTCTACACCACCACAGACCACCACCTACCATCTCTACACCACCACAGACCACCACCTACCATCTCTACACCACCACAGACCACCACCTACCATCTCTACACCACCACAGACCATCACCTACCATCTCTACACCACCACAGACCCTCACCTACCATCTCTACACCACCACCTACCATCTCTACACCACCACAGACCACCACCTACCATCTCTACAGCACCACAGACCACCACCTACCATCTCTACACCACCACAGACCACCACCTACCATCTCTACACCACCACAGACCATCTCTACACCACCACAGACCACCACCTACCATCTCTACTCCACCACAGACCACCACATACCATCTCTACACCACCACAGACCATCACCTATCATCTCTACACCACCACATACCATCTCTACACCACCACAGACCATCACCTACCATCTCTACACCACCACAGACCACCACCTACCATCTCTACACCACCACAGACCACCACCTACCATCTCTACACCACCACAGACCACCACCTACCATCTCTACACCACCACAGACCATCACCTATCATCTCTACACCACCACCTACCATCTCTACACCACCACAGACCACCACCTACCATCTCTACACCACCACAGACCACTACCTACCATCTCTACTCCACCACAGACCACCACCTACCATCTCTACACCACCACAGACCATCACCTACCATCTCTACACCACCACAGACCATCACCTATCATCTCTACACCACCACAGACCACCACCTATCATCTCTACACCACCACAGACCATCACCTACCATCTCTACACCACCACAGACCATCACCTACCATCTCTACACCACCACAGACCATCACCTATCATCTCTACACCACCACAGACCATCACCTACCATCTCCACACCACCACAGACCATCACCTACCATCTCTACACCACCACAGACCACCACCTACCATCTCTACACCACCACAGACCACCACCTACCATCTCTACACCACCACAGACCATCACCTACCATCTCTACACCACCACAGACCACCACAGACCATCTCTACACCACCACAGACCACCACCTACCATCTCTACACCACCACAGACCACCACCTACCATCTCTACACCACCACAGACCACCACCTACCATCTCTACACCACCACAGACCACCACCTACCATCTCTACACCACCACAGACCACCACAGACCACCACCTACCATCTCTACACCACCACAGACCACCACAGACCACCACCTACCATCTCTACACCACCACAGACCATCACCTACCATCTCTACACCACCACAGACCCTCACCTACCATCTCTACACCACCGCAGACCACCACCTACCATCTCTACACCACCACAGACCACCACCTACCATCTCTACACCACCGCAGACCACAACCTACCATCTCTACACCACCTCATACCATCTCTACAGCACCACAGACCATCACCTACCATCTCTACACCACCACAGACCACCACCTACCATCTCTACACCACCACAGACCACCACCTACCATCTCTACACCACCACAGACCATCACCTACCATCTCTACACCACCACAGACCACCACAGACCACTACCTACCATCTCTACACCACCACAGACCACCACCTACCATCTCTACACCACCACAGACCACCACCTACCATCTCTACTCCACCACAGACCACCACCTACCATCTCTACACCACCACAGACCACCACAGACCACCACCTACCATCTCTACTCCACCACAGACCACCACATACCATCTCTACACCACCACAGACCATCACCTATCATCTCTACACCACCACATACCATCTCTACACCACCACAGACCATCACCTACCATCTCTACACCACCACAGACCATCACCTACCATCTCTACACCACCACAGACCACCACAGACCACCACCTACCATCTCTACACCACCACAGACCACCACCTACCATCTCTACACCACCACAGACCACCACCTACCATCTCTACACCACCACATACCATCTATACACCACCACCTACCATCTCTACACCACCACAGACCACCACAGACCATCACCTACCATCTCCACACCACCACAGACCACCACAGACCATCACCTACCATCTCTACACCACCACAGACCATCACCTACCATCTCTACACCACCACCTACCATCTCTACACCACCACAGACCACCACAGACCACCACATACCATCTCTACACCACCACAGACCACCACATACCATCTCTACCACCAAATGGCACCCTATTCCCTATATAGTGCACTACTTTAGACCAGAGCCCTATTCCCTATATAGTACACTACTTTTGACCAGAGCCCTATTCCCTATATAGTACACTACTTTAGACCAGAGCCCTATTCCCTATATAGTGCACTACTTTAGACCAGAGCCCTGTTCCCTATATAGTACACTACTTTAGACCAGAGCCCTATTCCCTATATAGTGCACTACTTTAGACCAGAGCCCTGTTCCCTATATAGTGCACTACTTTAGACCAGAGCCCTATTCCCTATATAGTACACTACTTTAGACCAGAGCCCTATTCCCTATATAGTACACTACTTTAGACCAGAGCCCTATTCCCTATATAGTGCACTACTTTAGACCAGAGCTCTATGGAACCCTATTCCCTATATAGTGCACTATTTTAGACCAGAGCCCTATTCCCTATATAGTGGTACTACTATAGACCAGAGCCCTATTCCCTATATAGTGGTACTACTATAGACCAGAGCCCTATTCCCTATATAGTGGTACTACTATAGACCAGAGCCCTATTCCCTATATAGTGGTACTACTATAGACCAGAGCCCTATTCCCTATATAGTGGCACTACTATAGACCAGAGCCCTATTCCCTATATAGTGGTACTACTATAGACCAGAGCCCTATTCCCTATATAGTGGTACTACTATAGACCAGAGCCCTATTCCCTATATAGTGCACTACTTTAGACCAGAGCCCTATTCCCTATATAGTACACTACTTTAGACCAGAGCCCTATTCCCTATATAGTGCACTACTTTAGACCAGAGCCCTATTCCCTATATAGTGCACTACTTTAGACCAGAGCCCTATTCCCTATATAGTGCACTACTTTAGACCAGAGCCCTATTCCCTATATAGTGCACTACTTTAGACCAGAGCCCTATTCCCTATATAGTGCACTACTTTAGACCAGAGCCCTATTCCCTATATAGTGCACTACTTTAGACCAGAGCCCTATTCCCTATATAGTGCACTACTTTAGACCAGAGCCCTATTCCCTATATAGTGGTACTACTATAGACCAGAGCCCTATTCCCTATATAGTGCACTACTTTAGACCAGAGGCCTATGGCACCCTATTCCCTATATAGTACACTACTTTAGACCAGAGTCCTATTCCCTATATAGTGCACTACTTTAGACCAGAGCCCTATTCCCTATATAGTGCACTACTTTAGACCAGAGCCCTATTCCCTATATAGTGGTACTACTATAGACCAGAGCCCTATTCCCTATATAGTACACTACTTTAGACCAGAGCCCTATTCCCTATATAGTACACTACTTTAGACCAGAGCCCTATTCCCTATATAGTGCACTACTTTAGACCAGAGCCCTGTTCCCTATATAGTGCACTACTTTAGACCAGAGCCCTATTCCCTATATAGTACACTACTTTAGACCAGAGCCCTATTCCCTATATAGTACACTACTTTAGACCAGAGCCCTATTCCCTATATAGTGCACTACTTTAGACCAGAGCCCTATTCCCTATATAGTGCACTACTTTAGACCAGAGCCCTATTCCCTATATAGTGGTACTACTATAGACCAGAGCCCTATTCCCTATATAGTGGTACTACTATAGACCAGAGCCCTATTCCCTATATAGTGGTACTACTATAGACCAGAGCCCTATTCCCTATATAGTGGTACTACTATAGACCAGAGCCCTATTCCCTATATAGTGGCACTACTATAGACCAGAGCCCTATTCCCTATATAGTGGTACTACTATAGACCAGAGCCCTATTCCCTATATAGTGGTACTACTATAGACCAGAGCCCTATTCCCTATATAGTGCACTACTTTAGACCAGAGCCCTATTCCCTATATAGTACACTACTTTAGACCAGAGCCCTATTCCCTATATAGTGCACTACTTTAGACCAGAGCCCTATTCCCTATATAGTGCACTACTTTAGACCAGAGCCCTATTCCCTATATAGTACACTACTTTAGACCAGAGCCCTATTCCCTATATAGTGCACTACTTTAGACCAGAGCCCTGTTCCCTATATAGTGCACTACTTTAGACCAGAGCCCTATTCCCTATATAGTACACTACTTTAGACCAGAGCCCTATTCCCTATATAGTGCACTACTTTAGACCAGAGCCCTGTTCCCTATATAGTGCACTACTTTAGACCAGAGCCCTATTCCCTATATAGTACACTACTTTAGACCAGAGCCCTATTCCCTATATAGTACACTACTTTAGACCAGAGCCCTATTCCCTATATAGTACACTACTTTAGACCAGAGCCCTATTCCCTATATAGTGCACTACTTTAGACCAGAGCCCTGTTCCCTATATAGTGCACTACTTTAGACCAGAGCCCTATTCCCTATATAGTACACTACTTTAGACCAGAGCCCTATTCCCTATATAGTGCACTACTTTAGACCAGAGCCCTGTTCCCTATATAGTGCACTACTTTAGACCAGAGCCCTATTCCCTATATAGTACACTACTTTAGACCAGAGCCCTATTCCCTATATAGTACACTACTTTAGACCAGAGCCCTATTCCCTATATAGTACACTACTTTAGACCAGAGCCCTATTCCCTATATAGTACCCTACTTTAGACCAGAGCCCTATTCCCTATATAGTACACTACTTTAGACCAGAGCCCTATTCCCTATATAGTACACTACTTTAGACCAGAGCCCTATTCCCTATATAGTGCACTACTTTAGACCAGAGCCCTATTCCCTATATAGTGGTACTACTATAGACCAGAGCCCTATTCCCTATATAGTGGTACTACTATAGACCAGAGCCCTATTCCCTATATAGTGCACTACTTTAGACCAGAGCCCTATTCCCTATATAGTGGTACTACTATAGACCAGAGCCCTATTCCCTATATAGTGCACTACTTTAGACCAGAGCCCTATTCCCTATATAGTACACTACTTTAGACCAGAGCCCTATTCCCTATATAGTACACTACTTTAGACCAGAGCCCTATTCCCTATATAGTGCACTACTTTAGACCAGAGCCCTATTCCCTATATAGTGGTACTACTATAGACCAGAGCCCTATTCCCTATATAGTGGTACTACTATAGACCAGAGCCCTATTCCCTATATAGTGCACTACTTTAGACCAGAGCCCTATTCCCTATATAGTGGTACTACTATAGACCAGAGCCCTATTCCCTATATAGTGCACTACTTTAGACCAGAGCCCTATTCCCTATATAGTGGTACTACTATAGACCAGAGCCCTATTCCCTATATAGTGCACTACTTTAGACCAGAGCCCTATTCCCTATATAGTGCACTACTTTAGACCAGAGCCCTATTCCCTATATAGTGGTACTACTATAGACCAGAGCCCTATTCCCTATATAGTGGTACTACTATAGACCAGAGCCCTATTCCCTATATAGTGCACTACTTTAGACCAGAGCCCTATTCCCTATATAGTGCACTACTTTAGACCAGAGCCCTATTCCCTATATAGTGGTACTACTATAGACCAGAGCCCTATTCCCTATATAGTGCACTACTTTAGACCAGAGCCCTATTCCCTATATAGTGCACTACTTTAGACCAGAGCCCTATTCCCTATATAGTGGTACTACTATAGACCAGAGCCCTATTCCCTATATAGTGGTACTACTATAGACCAGAGCCCTATTCCCTATATAGTGCACTACTTTAGACCAGAGCCCTATTCCCTATATAGTGGTACTACTATAGACCAGAGCCCTGTAGCAGCTCTGTTCCAGATGTCGGTAATCGAGCTCCATTGGGAATCAAACCCAGTCGGGTTGACAGATATTTTCTCCTCCTGAAACAACGGGGTTCAGAT
The DNA here is from genome assembly GCF_045679555.1 of Salvelinus alpinus. Lineage (NCBI taxonomy): Eukaryota > Metazoa > Chordata > Actinopteri > Salmoniformes > Salmonidae > Salvelinus > Salvelinus alpinus. The sequence goes on along the minus strand of NC_092090.1, from coordinate 4,601,983 downwards.
GACCAGTTTAATGACCTCTGATTGGCTGATTGATGTGGAAGAACTTCTCACTTTTTAAAACAACAGGAAGTTGAGGACTGCCATTATATCATAGAAGAAGAAAAACAACAACAGGAAGTCATTCAAGACTCGAAGAAGAAGAAAGATGTGATTTAGAGATGCATTGTTGACCTACTGTTTTACAAAAACACATTCTTCTTTGGTCCAAAACATTGAACTCAAAGTCAGTCTTTTGTCTTTCTGCCACAATACAAAACCTCTAGCATATTAGCTGTCCTGTTCAACGGAAACCGTGAGTCTGTCTTCATGAAACCAAATGCTGTGTGAACTTCAAACAGCCTGAGACTCTGAGAGGAAACAGTATCATCACTTTAATTAGAGATGTCCTCTTTTTAAAAGATCTTTAAGGCTTTAATGAACAGCACAGAGTTGTGATTGAAAAGACAAACAGAACCAGATGATGTGAGGTGACCCTCCGAGACGGAGGAGGAGAAGGATGGAGGAGAGAGACAGAGGAGGAGGAGGTTGGAGGAGAGAGACGGAGGAGGAGAAGGTTGGAGGAGAGAGACAGAGGAGGAGGAGGTTGGAGGAAAGAGACAGAGGAGAAGGTTGGAGGAGAGAGACAGAGGAGGGGAAGGATGGAGGAGAGAGACAGAGGAGGAGAAG
>NC_092090.1:4548817-4598817 GCF_045679555.1 Salvelinus alpinus | reverse complement strand
CCACAGGTAGCTTCCACAGAGCTGTGAACGATCTGAGAGACAAGGCAAGAAGGGCCTTCTATGCCATCAAAAGGAACATAAATTTCAACATACCAATTAGGATCTGGCTAAAAATACTTGAATCAGTCATAGAGCCCATTGCCCTTTATGGTTGTGAGGTCTGGGGTCCGCTCACCAACCAAGATTTCACAAAATGGGACAAACACCAAATTGAGACTCTGCATGCAGAATTCTGCAAAAATATCCTCCGTGTACAACGTAGAACACCAAATAATGCATGCAGAGCAGAATTAGGCCGATACCCACTAATTATCAAAATCCAGAAAAGAGCCGTTAAATTCTACAACCACCTAAAAGGAAGCGATTCCCAAACCTTCCATAACAAAGCCATCACCTACAGAGAGATGAACCTGGAGAAGAGTCCCCTAAGCAAGCTGGTCCTAGGGCTCTGTTCACAAACACAAACAGACCCCACAGAGCCCCAGGACAACAGCACAATTAGACCCAACCAAATCATGAGAAAACAAAAAGATAATTACTTGACACATTGGAAAGAATTAACAAAAAAACAGAGCAAACTAGAATGCTATTTGGCCCTAAACAGAGAGTACACAGTGGCAGAATACCTGACCACTGTGACTGACCCAAACTTAAGGAAAGCTTTGACTATGTACAGACTCAGTGAGCATAGCCTTGCTATTGAGAAAGGCCGCCGTAGGCAGACATGGCTCTCAAGAGAAGACAGGCTATGTGCTCACTGCCCACAAAATGAGGTGGAAACTGAGCTGCACTTCCTAACCTCCTGCCCAATGTATGACCATATTAGAGAGACATATTTCCCTCAGATTACACAGATCCACAAAGAATTTGAAAACAAATCCAATTTTGATAAACTCCCATATCTACTGGGTGAAATTCCACAGTGTGCCATCACAGCAGCAAGATTTGTGACCTGTTGCCACAAGAAAAGGGCAACCAGTGAAGAACAAACACCATTGTAAATACAACCCATATTTATGCTTATTTATTTTAACTTGTGTGCTTTAACCATTTGTACATTGTTACAACACTGTATATATATAATATGACATTTGTAATGTCTTTCTTGTTTTGAAACTTCTGTATGTGTAATGTTTACTGTTAATTTGTATTGTTTATTTCACTTTTGTGTATTATCTACCTCACTTGCTTTGGCAATGTTAACACATGTTTCCCATGCCAATAAAGCCCCTTGAATTGAATTGAATTGAGAGAGAGAGAGAGAGAGTGAGAGAGAGTGAGAGAGAGAGTGAGAGAGAGAGAGAGAGAGAGAGAGAGAGAGAGAGAGAGAGAGACAGAGAGAGACAGAGAGAGAGAGAGAGAGAGGTTTATGGCTGAGGGTTATAGCATGTTGGTCGTGAGTATGTACTGTGTTTGTTGCTTTGTCAGAGCTTCTTTAGTGACCTGAGTTAGTTTTCTCAGTTTTGTTGTGAAGTGGATTGTTTGTTGTTCTGTTTCATTTGTTCCCAGGGGGGAAGGAGGAGGCACCTAGGGAGTGCTTAGGCAAGAGGCCCGCGGGCATACATATACCCGTAGTATATTCACTGTCCAGGCACACTAGGTAAGACCTGGGCGGACCACTCCCTGTATTTTGGTTAGGGCACCAGGTGGTGCTAAGATAGGTAAGTAGTGAGAGCTGGATTATATCGATTCATCAATGACATTGAGCTGATTTCTGACGTGCTGTTCCTTCTTTTTCCGTCGTGTATTTCTGTATTGTTCTAGTGATTCACCACAGTGAAGGCGTAGGCTCAGGTTTTCTGGGTGTTTGGTTGGACAGGGTTTCTCAATTCTTTCCTTGTGTTTTTTGCATTCTTCCACAAACCATGTGTCATTGTTGTTTTTAGATTTGATAAGGGAAGCTGAAAGGTCAGATGTACTGTTTAGGTTTTCTACTGCCAGATTTACACTTTCACTATTACAGTGAAATGTTTTGTCCAGGAAGTTGTCTCAAAGGGATAGAATATATATATATATATATATATATATTGTTGTTGTGGTTTTTACACTACTTTGATTACATCTATAGCATTTCTCACTGTTACTCAGTTCCTTTGGCTTTGATGCCTCATGATTGAGTATTGCTCTGTTCAAGTAGACTGTGATTTTGCTGCGGTCTGATAGGGGTGTCAGTGGGCTGACTGTGAACGCTCTGAGAGACTCTGGGTTGAGGTCAGTGATAAAGTAGTCTACAGTGCTACTGCCAGATGAGCTATAGGTGTACCTACCATAGGAGTCCCCTCAAAAGCCTACCATTGACTATGTACATACCCAGCATGCAACAGAGCTGCAGGAGTTGTGACTCGTTTTTGTTGGTTGTTTTGTCATATTTGGGAGGGAATACTGTCACCTCCAGGTTAGGTGTTTGTCCCCCTGTGTGCTGAGGGTGTCAGGTTCTTGTCCAGTTCTGGCATTTAGGTCGCCACAGACTAATACATGTCCCTGGGCCTGGAAATGATTGATTTCCCCCTCCAGGATGGAGAAGCTGTCTTTATTAAAGTATGGGGATTCTAGTGGGGGGGGTGTAGGTAGCACGAATGAGGACATTTTTCTCTGTTGAGATAATTTCCTTATTCATTTCTAGCCAGATGTAAAATGCTCCTGTTTTTACTAATAGAGTGGGTTAGGCCTGCTTTATACCAAATTAGCATACCCCCTGAGTCTCTTCCCTGTTTCACACCTGGTAGTGTGGTGGATGGGACTACCAGCTCTCTGTAACCTAGAGGGCAACCAGTGGGTCCGTCTCCTCTATACCACACACCTGGTAGTGTGGTGGATGGGACTACCAGCTCTCTGTAACCTAGAGGGCAACCAGTGGGTCCGTCTCCTCTATACCACCCACCTGGTAGTGTGGTGGATGGGACTACCAGCTCTCTGTAACCTAGAGGGCAACCAGTGGGTCCGTCTCCTCTATACCACCCACCTGGTAGTGTGGTGGATGGGACTACCAGCTCTCTGTAACCTAGAGGGCAACCAGTGGGTCCGTCTCCTCTATACCACCCACCTGGTAGTGTGGTGGATGGGACTACCAGCTCTCTGAGGGCAACCAGTGGGTCCGTCTCCTCTATACCATGTTTCTTGCAGGATGATAATGTCTGTTATTTTAATCTATTTGATGAAGTCCAGGTTCCTCTTTATTAGGCCAAAGGCAGATGACCTCAGACCTTGTATATTCCAGGATTAGATTAGTAAAAGCTTTGCGTTCCATAGTGTCTAGTGTTGATCTCTGTCCCTCACTATCTGCGTTCTTCTGGCTCTTCTGTAGCAGGCTAAAACAAAGACACAGACCGGACAAGTAGGCTGGCAATGGATTGTGGTCATTGTAGTTAATTACCAGGTTTTCTGCGCCAACCTATGTCAAATATTGGCCTTTTGGAAACTACAACTCTCTACTATGTCACACAGTTCAGGCTGGATCTGATTTATCTCTAGAGAAACTACATCTCCCTACTACATCACATAGTTCAGACTGGATCTGATTTATCTCTAGAGAAACTACAACTCCCTACTACATCACACCGTTCAGGCTGGGTCTGATTTATCTCTAGAGAAACTACAACTCCCTACTACATCACACAGTTCAGTCTGTATCTGATTTATCTCTAGAGAAACTACAACTCCCTACTACATCACACAGTTCAGGCTGGATCTGATTTATCTCTAGAGAAACTACAACTCCCTACTACATCACACCATTCAGACTGGATCTGATTTATCTCTAGAGAAACTACAACTCCCTACTACATCATACAGTTCAGTCTGGGTCTGATTTATCTCTAGAGAAACTACAACATCACACAGTTCAGGCTGTATCTGATTTATCTCTAGAGAAACTACAACTCCCTAGTACATCACAGTTCAGGCTGGATCTGATTTATCTCTAGAGAAACTACAACTCCCTACTACATCACACAGTTCAGGCTGGATCTGATTTATCTCTAGAGAAACTACAACTCCCTACTACGTCACACAGTTCAGGCTAGATCTGATTTATCTCTAGAGAAACTACAACTCCCTACTACATCACACAGTTCAGGATGGGTCTGATTTATCTCTAGAGAAACTACAACTCCCTACTACATCACACAGTTCAGGCTGGATCTGATTTATCTCTAGAGAAACTACAACTCCCTACTACGTCACACAGTTCAGGCTGGATCTGATTTATCTCTAGAGAAACTACAACTCCCTACTACATCACACAGTTCAGGATGGGTCTGATTTATCTCTAGAGAAACTACAACTCCCTACTACATCACACAGTTCAGGCTGGATCTGATTTATCTCTAGAGAAACTGAGCTCAAAGAAAAAAGAAAAAACAACGAAATAGAATTCAAATAATTGAACTGATGTTGGTCAATTAGTTTTTAAACCAAAAATAACTGACGTCTCGGATAATCGCTCAGCTCTAGTATGCAGAGGAGAGAGACCGTCTGGCTGACTCATTTGTCTATCAGAGCTGTGGTGTTAGGCCAGAAAAACAGAAACCAGGCTCTGGGCCAGGCTAGTAAAACAAAAACCAGGCCCTGGGCCAGGCTAGTAAAACAGAAACCAGGCCCTGGGCCAGGCTAGTAAAACAGAAACCAGGCCCTGGGCCAGGCTAGTAAAACAGAAACCAGGCCCTGGGCCAGGCTAGTAAAACAGAAACCAGGCCCTGGGTCAGGCTAGTAAAACAGACACCAGGCCCTGGGCCAGGCTAGTAAAACAGAAACCAGGCCCTGGGTCAGGCTAGTAAAACAGAAACCAGGCCCTGGGCCAGGCTAGTAAAACAGAAACCAGGCTCTGGGCCAGGCTAGTAAAACAGAAACCAGGCTCTGGGCCCTGGGCCAGGCTAGTAAAACAGAAACCAGGCTCTGGGCCCTGGGCCAGGCTAGTAAAACAGAAACCAGGCTCTGGACCAGGCTAGTAAAACAGAAACCAGGCCCTGGGCCAGGCTAGTAAAACAGAAACCAGGCCCTGGGACAGGCTAGTAAAACAGAAACCAGGCCCTGGGCTAGGCTAGTAAAACAAAAACCAGGCCCTGGGACAGGCTAGTAAAACAGAAACCAGGCCCTGGGACAGGCTAGTAAAACAGAAACCAGGCCCTGGGCCAGGCTAGTAAAACAGAAACCAGGCCCTGGGCCAGGCTAGTAAAACAGAAACCAGGCCCTGGGCCAGGCTAGTAAAACAGAAACCAGGCCCTGGGCCAGGCTAGTAAAACAGAAACCAGGCCCTGGGTCAGGCTAGTAAAACAGACACCAGGCCCTGGGCCAGGCTAGTAAAACAGAAACCAGGCCCTGGGCCAGGCTAGTAAAACAGAAACCAGGCCCTGGGCCAGGCTAGTAAAACAGAAACCAGGCTCTGGGCCAGGCTAGTAAAACAGAAACCAGGCTCTGGGCCCTGGGCCAGGCTAGTAAAACAGAAACCAGGCTCTGGGCCCTGGGCCAGGCTAGTAAAACAGAAACCAGGCCCTGGGCCAGGCTAGTAAAACAGAAACCAGGCCCTGGGCCAGGCTAGTAAAACAGAAACCAGGCCCTGGGACAGGCTAGTAAAACAGAAACCAGGCCCTGGGCTAGGCTAGTAAAACAAAAACCAGGCCCTGGGACAGGCTAGTAAAACAGAAACCAGGCCCTGGGACAGGCTAGTAAAACAGAAACCAGGCCCTGGGCCAGGCTAGTAAAACAGAAACCAGGCCCTGGGCCAGGCTAGTAAAACAGAAACCAGGCCCTGGGCCAGGCTAGTAAAACAGACACCAGGCTCTGAGCCAGGCTAGTAAAACAGACACCAGGCCCTGGGCCAGGCTAGTAAAACAGACACCAGGCTCTGGGCCAGGCTAGTAAAACAGACACCAGGCTCTGGGCCCTGGGCCAGGCTAGTAAAACAGACACCAGGCTCTGGGCCAGGCTAGTAAAACAGAAACCAGGCTCTGGGCCAGGCTAGTAAAACAGAAACCAGGCCCTGGGTCAGGCTAGTAAAAAAGAAACCAGGCCCTGGGTCAGGCTAGTAAAACAGAAACCAGGCTCTGGGCCAGGCTAGTAAAACAGAAACCAGGCCCTGGGCCAGGCTAGTAAAACAGAAACCAGGCTCTGGGCCAGGCTAGTAAAACAGAAACCAGGCCCTGGGCCATGCTAGTAAAACAGAAACCAGGCCCTGGGCCAGGCTAGTAAAACAGAAACCAGGCCCTGGGCCATGCTAGTAAAACAGAAACCAGGCCCTGGGCCATGCTAGGAAAACAGAAACCAGGCCCTGGGCCATGCTAGTAAAACAGAAACCAGGCCCTGGGCCAGGCTAGTAAAACAGAAACCAGGCTCTGGGCCAGGCTAGTAAAACAGAAACCATGCTCTGGGCCATGCTAGTAAAACAGAAACCAGGCCCTGGGCCATGCTAGTAAAACAGAAACCAGGCCCTGGGCCATGCTAGTAAAACAGAAACCAGGCCCTGGGCCAGGCTAGTAAAACAGAAACCAGGCTCTGGGCCAGGCTAGTAAAACAGAAACCAGGCCCTGGGCCAGGCTAGTAAAACAGAAACCAGGCCCTGGGCCAGGCTAGTAAAACAGACACCAGGCCCTGGGCCAGGCTAGTAAAACAGAAACCAGGCCCTGGGCCAGGCTAGTAAAACAGACACCAGGCCCTGGGTCAGGCTAGTAAAACAGAAACCAGGCCCTGGGCCAGGCTAGTAAAACAGAAACCAGGCCCTGGGTCAGGCTAGTAAAACAGAAACCAGGCCCTGGGCCAGGCTAGTAAAACAGAAACCAGGCACTGGGTAAGGCTAGTAAAACAGACACCAGGCTCTGGGCCCTGGGCCAGGCTAGTAAAACAGAAACCAGGCCCTGAGCCAGGCTAGTAAAACAGAAACCAGGCCCTGGGCCAGGCTAGTAAAACAGAAACCAGGTCCTGGGCCAGGCTAGTAAAACAGACACCAGGCCCTTGGTCAGGCTAGTAAAACAGAAACCAGGCCCTGGGCCAGGCTAGTAAAACAGAAACCAGGCACTGGGCCAGGCTAGTAAAACAGAAACCAGGCTCTGGGCCAGGCTAGTAAAACAGAAACCAGGCCCTGGGTCAGGCTAGTAAAACAGAAACCAGGACCTGGGCCAGGCTAGTAAAACAGAAACCAGGCTCTGGGCCAGGCTAGTAAAACAGAAACCAGGCTCTGGGCCAGGCTAGTAAAACAGAAACCAGGCCCTGGGCCAGGCTAGTAAAACAGAAACCAGGCCCTGGGCCAGGCTAGTAAAACAGAAACCAGGCCCTGGGCCAGGCTAGTAAAACAGAAACCAGGCCCTGGGTAAGGCTAGTAAAACAGAAACCAGGTCCTGGGCCAGGCTCGTAAAACAGAAACCAGGCCCTGGGCCAGGCTAGTAAAACAGAAACCAGGCCCTGGGCCATGCTAGTAAAACAGAAACCAGGCCCTGGGCCAGGCTAGTAAAACAGACACCAGGCTCTGGGCCAGGCTAGTAAAACAGAAACCAGGCCCTGGGCCAGGCTAGTAAAACAGAAACCAGGCCCTGGGCCAGGCTAGTAAAACAGACACCAGGCTCCCTGGGCCAGGCTAGTAAAACAGACACCAGGCCATCGGCCAGGCTAGTAAAACAGAAACCAGGCTCTGGGCCAGGCTAGTAAAACAGAAACCAGGCCCTGGGCCAGGCTAGTAAAACAGAAACCAGGCCCTGGGCCAGGCTAGTAAAACAGAAACCAGGCTCTGGGCCAGGCTAGTAAAACAGACACCAGGCCCTGGGCCAGGCTAGTAAAACAGAAACCAGGCCCTGGGCCATGGCTAGTAAAACAGAAACCAGGCCCTGGGCCAGGCTAGTAAAACAGAAACCAGGACCTGGGCCAGGCTAGTAAAACAGAAACCAGGCCCTGAGCCAGGCTAGTAAAACAGAAACCAGGTCGTGGGCCAGGCTAGTAAAACAGACACCATGCCCTGGGTCAGGCTAGTAAAACAGAAACCAGGCCCTGGGCCAGGCTAGTAAAACAGAAACCAGGCCCTGGGCCAGGCTAGTAAAACAGAAACCAGGCCCTGGGCCAGGCTAGTAAAACAGAAACCAGGCTCTGGGCCAGGCTAGTAAAACAGAAACCAGACCCTGGGCCAGGCTAGTAAAACAGAAACCAGGCCCTGGGCCAGGCTAGTAAAACAGAAACCAGGCTCTGGGCCCTGGGCCAGGCTAGTAAAACAGTCTACCTCTAGAACACTGCTCTCTACTCAGGGACTCAGGACTCATAGTGGTGAGGGGATCTATCCATGCTCTCTACTCAGGGACTCAGGACTCATAGTGGTGAGGGGATCTATCCAAGCTCTCTGCTCAGGGACTCAGGACTCATAGTGGTGAGGGGATCTATCCATGCTCTCTACTCAGGGACTCAGGACTCATAGTGGTGAGGGGATCTATCCAAGCTCTCTGCTCAGGGACTCAGGACTCATAGTGGTGAGGGGATCTATCCATGCTCTCTACTCAGGGACTCAGGACTCATAGTGGTGAGGGGATCTATCCAAGCTCTCTGCTCAGGGACTCAGGACTCATAGTGGTGAGGGGATCTATCCAAGCTCTCTGCTCAGGGACTCAGGACTCATAGTGGTGAGGGGATCTATCCAAGCTCTCTGCTCAGGGACTCATAGTGGTGAGGGGGATCTATCCAAGCTCTCTGCTCAGGGACTCAGGACTCATAGTGGTGAGGGGATCTATCCATGCTCTCTGCTCAGGGACTCAGGACTCATAGTGGTGAGGGGATCTATCCAAGCTCTCTACTCAGGGACTCAGGACTCATAGTGATGAGGGGGATCTATCCAAGCTCTCTACTCAGGGACTCAGGACTCATAGTGATGAGGGGGATCTATCCAAGCTCTCTGCTCAGGGACTCAGGACTCATAGTGGTGAGGGGGATCTATCCATGCTCTCTGCTCAGGGACTCAGGACTCATAGTGGTGAGGGGATCTATCCAAGCTCTCTACTCAGGGACTCAGGACTCATAGTGGTGAGGGGATCTATCCAAGCTCTCTGCTCAGGGACTCAGGACTCATAGTGGTGAGGGGATCTATCCAAGCTCTCTGCTCAGGGACTCATAGTGGTGAGGGGATCTATCCAAGCTCTCTGCTCAGGGACTCAGGACTCATAGTGGTGAGGGGATCTATCCAAGCTCTCTGCTCAGGGACTCAGGACTCATAGTGGTGAGGGGATCTATCCAAGCTCTCTGCTCAGGGACTAGGTAGCCTAGTGGTTAGAGTGGAGGGGGCAGGTAGCCTAGTGGTTAGAGTGGAGGGGAGGCAGGTAGCCTAGTGGTTAGAGTGGAGGGGAGGCAGGTAGCCTAGTGGTTAGAGTGGAGGGGTGGCAGGTAGCCTAGTGGTTAGAGTGGAGGGGAGGCAGGTAGCCTAGTGGTTAGAGTGGAGGGGAGGCAGGTAGCCTAGTGGTTAGAGTGGAGGGGGCAGGTAGCCTAGTGGTTAGAGTGGAGGGGAGGCAGGTAGACTAGTGGTTAGAGTGGAGGGGAGGCAGGTAGCCTAGTGGTTAGAGTGGAGGGGTGGCAGGTAGCCTAGTGGTTAGAGTGGAGGGGTGGCAGGTAGCCTAGTGGTTAGAGTGGAGGGGTGGCAGGTAGCCTAGTGGTTAGAGTGGAGGGGTGGCAGGTAGACTAGTGGTTAGAGTGGAGGGGAGGCAGGTAGCCTCGTGGTTAGAGTGGAGGGGTGGCAGGTAGCCTAGTGGTTAGAGTGGAGGGGGCAGGTAGCCTAGTGGTTAGAGTGGAGGGGAGGCAGGTAGACTAGTGGTTAGAGTGGAGGGGAGGCAGGTAGCCTAGTGGTTAGAGTGGAGGGGAGGCAGGTAGACTAGTGGTTAGAGTGGAGGGGAGGCAGGTAGCCTAGTGGTTAGAGTGGAGGGGAGGCAGGTAGACTAGTGGTTAGAGTGGAGGGGAGGCAGGTAGACTAGTGGTTAGAGTGGAAGGGAGGCAGGTAGACTAGTGGTTAGAGTGGAAGGGAGGCAGGTAGACTAGTGGTTAGAGTGGAGGGGAGGCAGGTAGCCTAGTGGTTAGAGTGGAGGGGAGGCAGGTAGCCTAGTGGTTAGAGTGGAGGGGAGGCAGGTAGACTAGTGGTTAGAGTGGAAGGGAGGCAGGTAGACTAGTGGTTAGAGTGGAGGGACGGCAGGTGGCCTAGTGGTTAGAGTGTTGGACCAGTAACCGAAAGGTTGCAAGATCAAATCCCTGAGCTGACATGGTCAAAAATTAACCCACTGTTCCTAGACCAGTTAACCCACTGTTCCTAGACCAGTTAACCCACTGTTCCTAGACCAGTTAACCCACTGTTCCTAGACCAGTTAACCCACTGGTCCTAGACCAGTTAACCCACTGTTCCTAGACCAGTTAACCCACTGTTCCTAGACCAGTTAACCCACTGTTCCTAGACCAGTTAACCCACTAGACCAGTTAACCCACTGTTCCTAGACCAGTTAACCCACTGTTCCTAGACCAGTTAACCCACTGTTCCTAGACCAGTTAACCCACTGTTCCTAGACCAGTTAACCCACTGTTCCTAGGCCAGTTAACCCACTGTTCCTAGACCAGTTAACCCACTGTTCCTAGACCAGTTAACCCACTGTTCCTAGACCAGTTAACCCACTGTTCCTAGACCAGTTAACGCACTGTTCCTAGACCAGTTAACCCACTGTTCCTAGACCAGTTAACCCGCTGTTCCTACGCCAGTTAACCCACTGTTCCTAGACCAGTTAACCCCCTGTTCCTAGACCAGTTAACCCACTGTTCCTAGACCAGTTAACCCACTATTCCTAGATCAGTTAACCCACTGTTCCTAGGCCAGTTAACCCACTGTTCCTAGACCAGTTAACCCACTGTATAAGGCTGTGTATCATAAAGCCGTGGTCTCCGTCAGTCAGGAGGTCCTCTGACCACGTGAAGACTGGCGTTGCCCTGGGAGATCCTCTGACCACGTGAAGACTGGCGTTGCCCTGGGAGATGACAGGGTTTCCTCCCCTCTAATACATAACAAGACCCATGTCCCGCTAATACATAACAAGACCCATGTCCACGTGACGTTGCACAGGAAGGAAATGTGTTCTGTAGGTCATCAGAAAGGGTGTCATGGTCCCGACGTTGGCGTGACTAACTAAAAGGTTGCCATGACAACGCAGTTCTCTCTCCGATACACTTCCCTCTCTACGAGGGGAACGACAACACCCACTATGATCCCTTTATACACCGTACGTAACTACAGCCCTTACATAACTACAGCCCGTACGTAACTACAGCCCTTTATACACAGTACGTAACTACAGCCCTTTATACACAGTACGTAACTACAGCCCTTACGTAACTACAGCCCTTTATACACAGTACGTAACTACAGCCCTTTATACACCGTACGTAACTACAGCCCTTACGTAACTACAGCCCTTACGTAACTACAGCCCTTTATACACCGTACGTAACTACAGCCCTTACGTAACTACAGCCCTTACGTAACTACAGCCCTTACGTAACTACAGCCCTTTATACACAGTACGTAACTACAGCCCTTACGTAACTACAGCCCTTACGTAACTACAGCCCTTTATACACCGTACGTAACTACAGCCCTTACGTAACTACAGCCCTTACGTAACTACAGCCCTTTATACACCGTACGTAACTACAGCCCTTACGTAACTACAGCCCTTACGTAACTACAGCCCTTACGTAACTACAGCCCTTTATACACAGTACGTAACTACAGCCCTTACGTAACTACAGCCCTTACGTAACTACAGCCCTTTATACACCGTACATAACTACAGCCCTTTATACACAGTACATAACTACAGCCCTTTATACACAGTACGTAACTACAGCCCTTACGTAACTACAGCCCTTTATACACCGTACGTAACTACAGCCCTTTATACACAGTACGTAACTACAGCCCTTTATACACCGTACGTAACTACAGCCCTTTATACACCGTACGTAACTACAGCCCTTTATACACAGTACATAACTACAGCCCTTTATACACCGTACGTAACTACAGCCCTTTATACACAGTACATAACTACAGCCCTTTATACACAGTACGTAACCACAGCCCTTTATACACAGTACGTAACTACAGCCCTTTATACACCGTACGTAACTACAGCCCTTTATACACAGTACGTAACTACAGCCCTTTATACACCGTACGTAACTACAGCCCTTTATACACAGTACGTAACTACAGCCCTTTATACACCGTACGTAACTACAGCCCTTTATACACAGTACATAACTACAGCCCTTAATACACAGTACATAACTACAGCCCTTAATACACAGTACATAACTACAGCCCTTTATACACAGTACGTAACTACAGCCCTTAATACACAGTACATAACTACAGCCCTTTATACACAGTACGTAACTACAGCCCTTAATACACAGTACATAACTACAGCCCTTAATACACAGTACATAACTACAGCCCTTAATACACAGTACATAACTACAGCCTTTATACACAGTACGTAACTACAGCCCTTTATACACCGTACGTAACTACAGCCCTTTATACACAGTACGTAACTACAGCCCTTAATACACAGTACATAACTACAGCCCTTAATACACAGTACATAACTACAGCCCTTAATACACAGTACATAACTACAGCTCTTAATACACAGTACGTAACTACAGCCCTTTATACACAGTACGTAACTACAGCCCTTTATACACAGTACATAACTACAGCCCTTAATACACAGTACATAACTACAGCTCTTAATACACAGTACGTAACTACAGCCCTTTATACACAGTACGTAACTACAGCCCTTTATACACAGTACGTAACTACAGCCCTTTATACACAGTACGTAACTACAGCCCTTTATACACAGTACATAACTACAGCCCTTTATACACAGTACATAGAGTACCTAGTGACTCTGCTCCAGGGACCCCAGTGACTCTGCTCCAGGGGTCCTGGTGACTCTGCTCCAGGGGTCCTGGTGACTCTGCTCCAGGGGTCCTAGTGACTCTGCTCCAGGTGTCCTGGTGACTCTGCTCCAGGGGTCCTAGTGACTCTGCTCCAGGGGTCCTAGTGACTCTGCTCCAGGGGTCCTAGTGACTCTGCTCCAGGGGTCCTAGTGACTCTGCTCTAGGGGTCTAGTGATTCTGCTCCAGGGGTCCTAGTGACTCTGCTCCAGGGGTCCTAGTGACTCTGCTCCAGGGGTCTAGTGACTCTGCACCAGGGGTCCTAGTGACTCTGCTCCAGGGGTCTAGTGACTCTGCTCCAGGGGTCCTAGTGACTCTGTTCCAGGGGTCTTAGTGACTTTGCGCCAGGGGTCCTAGTGACTCTGCTCCAGGGGTCCTAGTGACTCTGCTCCAGGGGTCCCAGTGACTCTGCTCCAGGGGTCCTAGTGACTCTGCTCCAGGGGTCCTAGTGACACTGCTCCAGGGGTCTTAGTGACTCTGCTCCAGGGGTCTTAGTGACTCTGCTTCAGGGGTCCTAGTGACTGCTCCGGGGGTCTTAGTGACTCTGCTCCAGGGGTCCTAGTGACTCTGCTCCAGGGGTCCCAGTGACTCTGCTTCAGGGGTCCTAGTGACTGCTCCGGGGGTCTTAGTGACTGCTTCAGGGGTCCTAGTGACTGCTCCAGGGGTCCCAGTGACTGCTCCAGGGGTCTTAGTGACTCTGCTCCAGGGATCCTAGTGACTGCTCCGGGGGTCTTAGTGACTCTGCTCCAGGGGTCTTAGTGACTCTGCTCCAGGGGTCCTAGTAACTCTGCTCCAGGGGTCCCAGTGACTCTGCTCCAGGGGTCCTAGTGACTCTGCTCCAGGGGTCCTAGTGACACTGCTCCAGGGGTCTTAGTGACTCTGCTCCAGGGGTCTTAGTGACTCTGCTTCAGGGGTCCTAGTGACTCTGCTTCAGGGGTCCTAGTGACTGCTCCGGGGGTCTTAGTGACTCTGCTCCAGGGGTCCTAGTGACTCTGCTCCAGGGGTCCCAGTGACTCTGCTTCAGGGGTCCTAGTGACTGCTCCGGGGGTCTTAGTGACTGCTTCAGGGGTCCTAGTGACTCTGCTTCAGGGGTCCTAGTGACTGCTCCAGGGGTCCCAGTGACTGCTCCAGGGGTCTTAGTGACTCTGCTCCAGGGGTCCCAGTGACTGCTCCAGGGGTCTTAGTGACTCTGCTCCAGGGATCCTAGTGACTGCTCCGGGGGTCTTAGTGACTCTGCTCCAGGGGTCTTAGTGACTCTGCTTCAGGGGTCCTAGTGACTGCTCCAGGGGTCCCAGTGACTGCTCCAGGGGTCTTAGTGACTCTGCTCCAGGGATCATAGTGACTGCTCCGTGGGTCTTAGTGACTCTGCTCCAGGGGTCTTAGTGACTCTGCTCCAGGGGTCCTAGTAACTCTGCTCCAGGGGTCCCAGTGACTCTGCTCCAGGGGTCCTAGTGACTCTGCTCCAGGGGTCCTAGTGACACTGCTCCAGGGGTCTTAGTGACTCTGCTCCAGGGGTCTTAGTGACTCTGCTTCAGGGGTCCTAGTGACTCTGCTTCAGGGGTCCTAGTGACTGCTCCAGGGGTCCCAGTGACTGCTCCAGGGGTCTTAGTGACTCTGCTCCAGGGGTCCCAGTGACTGCTCCCGTGGTCTTAGTGACTCTGCTCCAGGGATCCTAGTGACTGCTCCGTGGGTCTTAGTGACTCTGCTCCAGGGGTCTTAGTGACTCTGCTTCAGGGGTCCTAGTGACTGCTCCAGGGGTCCCAGTGACTGCTCCAGGGGTCTTAGTGACTCTGCTCCAGGGATCATAGTGACTGCTCCGTGGGTCTTAGTGACTCTGCTCCAGGGGTCTTAGTGACTCTGCTCCAGGGGTCCTAGTAACTCTGCTCCAGGGGTCCCAGTGACTCTGCTCCAGGGGTCCTAGTGACTCTGCTCCAGGGGTCCTAGTGACTGCTCCAGGGGTCTTAGTGACTCTGCTCCAGGGGTCTTAGTGACTCTGCTCCAGGGGTCCTAGTGACTCTGCTCCAGGGGTCTTAGTGACTCTGCTCCAGGGGTCCTAGTGACTCTGCTCCAGGGGTCCTAGTGACTCTGCTCCAGGGGTCTTAGTGACTCTGCTCCAGGGGTCTTAGTGACTCTGCTCCGGGGGTCTTAGTGACTCTGCTCCAGGGGTCTAGTGACTCTGCTCCAGGGGTCCTAGTGACTCTGCTCCAGGGGTCCTAGTGACTCTGCTCCAAGGGTCCTAGTGACTCTGCTCCAGGGGTCTTGGTGACTCTGCTCCAGGGGTCTTAGTGACTCTGCTCCAGGGGTCCTAGTGACTCTGCTCCAGGGGTCTTAGTGACTCTGCTCCAGGGGTCTTAGTGACTCTGCTCCAGAGGCCAGGGTTACTCCTAGGATCTCCAAAGGGACTCCCCCACCCACTCTCCACCCACTCTCCAACCACTCTCCACCCACTCTCCACCCACTCTCCACCCACTCTCCACCCACTCTCCACCCACTCTCCACCCACTCTCCACCCACTCTCCACCCACTCTCCAGTGACAGTAGAACACACCAAGATGACTCTATAACGAGTCCAACCCCACATTGAACTTTAAGAATGAATGTGGGTGTATAACAATATGTCATACTATTGCCCTTTGCTGTTCTACTATAGTACCAGCCTGCAGTACCAGTCTAGGCCTTTAAACCAACCAGGCTAGCCAGCTGGGGTTGAGGATGGGGATGGGGCTGAGGCTGGGGATGAGGCTGAGGCTGGGGCTGGGGCTGAGACTGGGGATGAGGCTGGGGATGAGGCTGGGGATGGGCTGAGGCTGGGGATGGGCTGAGGCTGGGGATGAGGCTGGGGTTGAGGCTGGCGATGGGAATGAGGCTGGGGATGAGGCTGGGGATGGGACTGAGGCTGGGGCTGGGGCTGAGACTGGGGATGAGGCTGGGGATGAGGCTGGGGATGGGCTGAGGCTGGGGATGGGCTGAGGCTGGGGATGAGGCTGGGGTTGAGGCTGGCGATGGGAATGAGGCTGGGGATGAGGCTGGGGATGGGACTGAGGCTGGTGATGAGGCTGAGGGCTGGGGCTGAGACTGGGGATGAGGCTGAGGGATGGGGCTGAGGCTGGGGATGGGACTAGGTATGAGGCTGGGGATGAGGCTGGGGATGAGGCTGGGGATGAGGCTGAGGCTGGGGTAGGGGCTGAGGCTGGGGATGGGCTGAGGCTGGGGATGGTGATGGGACCAGGTATGAGGCTGGGGATGAGGCTGGGGTTGAGGCTGAGCCTGGGGATGAGGCTGGGGATGAGGCTGGGGATGAGGCTGAGGCTGGGGATGGGGCTGAGCCTGGGGATGAGGATGGGGCTGAGGCTGGGGATGGGGCTGAGGCTGGGGGTGAGGCTGGGGGTGAGGCTGAGGCTGGGGTTAAGGATGAGGCTGGGGATGAGGCTGAGGCTGGGGTTGAGGATGAGGCTGGGGATGAGTCTGGGTCTGGGAAATAGAGTCCAGAAAGCAGAGCTACGTAGGAATGACTAGCAGACACATGGTCCCTGAGAGGATGTAGACCTCCTGACCAACTATAGACCAGCCAGCCAGTCGACCAGCCAGCCGGATACTCAATCAGTCAGTCAGTCAGAAGACCTGTTATCCTGGCAGCCTGTTCTGTGTTCTGCCCTTCGTTCCAAATGAGGCCCTATTCCCTTTAAAGTGCACTACTTTTTACTAGAGCCATAAGAGTTTTTTTTCCCAGACTGGTTTGCTTTGTCCATTTCTGCTTTGTCCAGTTTTGTTTAAAGGGACACTTCTGGATTTTGGCAGTGAGGCCCTTTTTCTACTTCCTCAGAGTCAGATTAACTTGTGGATACCATTTTTATGTCTCCGTGTCCAGTACGAAGGAAGGTAGAGGTCATTTTGCGAGTCAATGCTGACTAGCATTAGCGCAATGACTGGAAGTCTATGGGTATCTACTAGCATGCTAGATAAAGGGCCTCATGGACAAAATCCCAAAGTATCCCTTTAACAGCTGGACCCCGTGTTACAGCAGTAACATACTGACAGGATGTCTAGTCTCTAACAGCTGAACCCCGTGTTGCAGCAGTAACATACTGACAGGATGTCTAGTCTCTAACAGCTGAACCCCGTGTTACAGCAGTAACATACTGACAGGATGTCTAGTCTCTAACAGCTGAACCCCGTGTTGCAGCAGTAACATACTGACAGGATGTCTAGTCTCTAACAGCTGAACCCCGTGTTACAGCAGTAACATACTGACAGGATGTCTAGTCTCTAACAGCTGAACCCCGTGTTGCAGCAGTAACATACTGACAGGATGTCTAGTCTCTAACAGCTGAACCCCGTGTTGCAGCAGTAACATACTGACAGGATGTCTAGTCTCTAACAGCTGAACCCCGTGTTACAGCAGTAACATACTGACAGGATGTCTAGTCTCTAACAGCTGAACCCCGTGTTGCAGCAGTAACATACTGACAGGATGTCTAGTCTCTAACAGCTGAACCCCGTGTTACAGCAGTAACATACTGACAGGATGTCTAGTATCTAACAGCTGAACCCCGTGTTGCAGCAGTAACATACTGACAGGATGTCTAGTCCCTAACAGCTGAACCCCGTGTTGCAGCAGTAACATACTGACAGGATGTCTAGTCTCTAACAGCTGAACCCCGTGTTGCTGCAGTAACATACTGACAGGATGTCTAGTCTCTAACAGCTGAACCCCGTGTTGCAGCAGTAACATACTGACAGGATGTCTAGTCTCTAACAGCTGAACCCCGTGTTACAGCAGTAACATACTGACAGGATGTCTAGTCTCTAACAGCTGAACCCCGTGTTGCAGCAGTAACATACTGACAGGATGTCTAGTCTCTAACAGCTGAACCCCGTGTTACAGCAGTAACATACTGACAGGATGTCTAGTCTCTAACAGCTGAACCCCGTGTTGCAGCAGTAACATACTGACAGGATGTCTAGTCTCTAACAGCTGAACCCCGTGTTGCAGCAGTAACATACTGACAGGATGTCTAGTCTCTAACAGCTGAACCCCGTGTTGCAGCAGTAACATACTGACAGGATGTCTAGTCTCTAACAGCTGAACCCCGTGTTACAGCAGTAACATACTGACAGGATGTCTAGTCTCTAACAGCTGGACCCCGTGTTGCAGCAGTAACATACTGACAGGATGTCTAGTCTCTAACAGCTGAACCCCGTGTTACAGCAGTAACATACTGACAGGATGTCTAGTCTCTAACAGCTGAACCCCGTGTTGCAGCAGTAACATACTGACAGGATGTCTAGTCTCTAACAGCTGGACCCCGTGTTGCAGCAGTAACATACTGACAGGATGTCTAGTCTCTAACAGCTGAACCCCGTGTTGCAGCAGTAACATACTGACAGGATGTCTAGTCTCTAACAGCTGGACCCCGTGTTGCAGCAGTAACATACTGACAGGATGTCTAGTCTCTAACAGCTGAACCCCGTGTTACAGCAGTAACATACTGACAGGATGTCTAGTCTCTAACAGCTGAACCCCGTGTTGCAGCAGTAACATACTGACAGGATGTCTAGTCTCTAACAGCTGAACCCCGTGTTACAGCAGTAACATACTGACAGGATGTCTAGTCTCTAACAGCTGAACCCCGTGTTGCAGCAGTAACACACTGACAGGATGTCTAGTCTCTAACAGCTGAACCCCGTGTTACAGCAGTAACATACTGACAGGATGTCTAGTCTCTAACAGCTGGACCCCGTGTTGCAGCAGTAACATACTGACAGGATGTCTAGTCTCTAACAGCTGAACCCCGTGTTACAGCAGTAACATACTGACAGGATGTCTAGTCTCTAACAGCTGGACCCCGTGTTGCTGCAGTAACATACTGACAGGATGTCTAGTCTCTAACAGCTGAACCCCGTGTTACAGCAGTAACATACTGACAGGATGTCTAGTCTCTAACAGCTGAACCCCGTGTTACAGCAGTAACATACTGACAGGATGTCTAGTCTCTAACAGCTGAACCCCGTGTTGCAGCAGTAACATACTGACAGGATGTCTAGTCTCTAACAGCTGAACCCCGTGTTGCAGCAGTAACATACTGACAGGATGTCTAGTCTCTAACAGCTGAACCCCGTGTTGCAGCAGTAACATACTGACAGGATGTCTAGTCTCTAACAGCTGAACCCCGTGTTGCAGCAGTAACATACTGACAGGATGTCTAGTCTCTAACAGCTGAACCCCGTGTTACAGCAGTAACATACTGACAGGATGTCTAGTCTCTAACAGCTGAACCCCGTGTTGCAGTAGTAACATACTGACAGGATGTCTAGTCTCTAACAGCTGAACCCCGTGTTGCAGCAGTAACATACTGACAGGATGTCTAGTCTCTAACAGCTGAACCCCGTGTTGCTGCAGTAACATACTGACAGGATGTCTAGTCTCTAACAGCTGAACCCCGTGTTGCAGCAGTAACATACTGACAGGATGTCTAGTCTCTAACAGCTGAACCCCGTGTTGCTGCAGTAACATACTGACAGGATGTCTAGTCTCTAACAGCTGAACCCCGTGTTGCAGCAGTAACATACTGACAGGATGTCTAGTCTCTAACAGCTGAACCCCGTGTTGCAGCAGTAACATACTGACAGGATGTCTAGTCTCTAACAGCTGAACCCCGTGTTACAGCAGTAACATACTGACAGGATGTCTAGTCTCTAACAGCTGAACCCCGTGTTGCAGCAGTAACATACTGACAGGATGTCTAGTCTCTAACAGCTGAACCCCGTGTTGCAGCAGTAACATACTGACAGGATGTCTAGTCTCTAACAGCTGAACCCCGTGTTGCAGCAGTAACATACTGACAGGATGTCTAGTCTTTAACAGCTGAACCCCGTGTTACAGCAGTAACATACTGACAGGATGTCTAGTCTCTAACAGCTGGACCCCGTGTTGCAGCAGTAACATACTGACAGGATGTCTAGTCTCTAACAGCTGGACCCCGTGTTACAGCAGTAACATACTGACAGGATGTCTAGTCTCTAACAGCTGAACCCCGTGTTGTGGCAGTAACATACTGACAGGATGTCTAGTCTCTAACAGCTGAACCCCGTGTTACAGCAGTAACATACTGACAGGATGTCTAGTCTCTAACAGCTGAACCCCGTGTTGCAGCAGTAACATACTGACAGGATGTCTAGTCTCTAACAGCTGAACCCCGTGTTGCAGCAGTAACATACTGACAGGATGTCTAGTCTCTAACAGCTGAACCCCGTGTTGCAGCAGTAACATACTGACAGGATGTCTAGTCTTTAACAGCTGAACCCCGTGTTACAGCAGTAACATACTGACAGGATGTCTAGTCTCTAACAGCTGGACCCCGTGTTGCAGCAGTAACATACTGACAGGATGTCTAGTCTCTAACAGCTGAACCCCGTGTTGCAGCAGTAACATACTGACAGGATGTCTAGTCTCTAACAGCTGAACCCCGTGTTGCAGCAGTAACATACTGACAGGATGTCTAGTCTTTAACAGCTGAACCCCGTGTTACAGCAGTAACATACTGACAGGATGTCTAGTCTCTAACAGCTGGACCCCGTGTTGCAGCAGTAACATACTGACAGGATGTCTAGTCTCTAACAGCTGGACCCCGTGTTACAGCAGTAACATACTGACAGGATGTCTAGTCTCTAACAGCTGAACCCCGTGTTGTGGCAGTAACATACTGACAGGATGTCTAGTCTCTAACAGCTGAACCCCGTGTTACAGCAGTAACATACTGACAGGATGTCTAGTCTCTAACAGCTGAACCCCGTGTTGCAGCAGTAACATACTGACAGGATGTCTAGTCTCTAACAGCTGAACCCCGTGTTACAGCAGTAACATACTGACAGGATGTCTAGTCTCTAACAGCTGGACCCCGTGTTGCAGCAGTAACATACTGACAGGATGTCTAGTCTCTAACAGCTGAACCCCGTGTTACAGCAGTAACATACTGACAGGATGTCTAGTCTCTAACAGCTGAACCCCGTGTTGCAGCAGTAACATACTGACAGGATGTCTAGTCTCTAACAGCTGGACCCCGTGTTGCAGCAGTAACATACTGACAGGATGTCTAGTCTCTAACAGCTGAACCCCGTGTTGCAGCAGTAACATACTGACAGGATGTCTAGTCTCTAACAGCTGGACCCCGTGTTGCAGCAGTAACATACTGACAGGATGTCTAGTCTCTAACAGCTGAACCCCGTGTTACAGCAGTAACATACTGACAGGATGTCTAGTCTCTAACAGCTGAACCCCGTGTTGCAGCAGTAACATACTGACAGGATGTCTAGTCTCTAACAGCTGAACCCCGTGTTACAGCAGTAACATACTGACAGGATGTCTAGTCTCTAACAGCTGAACCCCGTGTTGCAGCAGTAACACACTGACAGGATGTCTAGTCTCTAACAGCTGAACCCCGTGTTACAGCAGTAACATACTGACAGGATGTCTAGTCTCTAACAGCTGGACCCCGTGTTGCAGCAGTAACATACTGACAGGATGTCTAGTCTCTAACAGCTGAACCCCGTGTTACAGCAGTAACATACTGACAGGATGTCTAGTCTCTAACAGCTGGACCCCGTGTTGCTGCAGTAACATACTGACAGGATGTCTAGTCTCTAACAGCTGAACCCCGTGTTACAGCAGTAACATACTGACAGGATGTCTAGTCTCTAACAGCTGAACCCCGTGTTACAGCAGTAACATACTGACAGGATGTCTAGTCTCTAACAGCTGAACCCCGTGTTGCAGCAGTAACATACTGACAGGATGTCTAGTCTCTAACAGCTGAACCCCGTGTTGCAGCAGTAACATACTGACAGGATGTCTAGTCTCTAACAGCTGAACCCCGTGTTGCAGCAGTAACATACTGACAGGATGTCTAGTCTCTAACAGCTGAACCCCGTGTTGCAGCAGTAACATACTGACAGGATGTCTAGTCTCTAACAGCTGAACCCCGTGTTACAGCAGTAACATACTGACAGGATGTCTAGTCTCTAACAGCTGAACCCCGTGTTGCAGTAGTAACATACTGACAGGATGTCTAGTCTCTAACAGCTGAACCCCGTGTTGCAGCAGTAACATACTGACAGGATGTCTAGTCTCTAACAGCTGAACCCCGTGTTGCTGCAGTAACATACTGACAGGATGTCTAGTCTCTAACAGCTGAACCCCGTGTTGCAGCAGTAACATACTGACAGGATGTCTAGTCTCTAACAGCTGAACCCCGTGTTGCTGCAGTAACATACTGACAGGATGTCTAGTCTCTAACAGCTGAACCCCGTGTTGCAGCAGTAACATACTGACAGGATGTCTAGTCTCTAACAGCTGAACCCCGTGTTGCAGCAGTAACATACTGACAGGATGTCTAGTCTCTAACAGCTGAACCCCGTGTTACAGCAGTAACATACTGACAGGATGTCTAGTCTCTAACAGCTGAACCCCGTGTTGCAGCAGTAACATACTGACAGGATGTCTAGTCTCTAACAGCTGAACCCCGTGTTGCAGCAGTAACATACTGACAGGATGTCTAGTCTCTAACAGCTGAACCCCGTGTTGCAGCAGTAACATACTGACAGGATGTCTAGTCTTTAACAGCTGAACCCCGTGTTACAGCAGTAACATACTGACAGGATGTCTAGTCTCTAACAGCTGGACCCCGTGTTGCAGCAGTAACATACTGACAGGATGTCTAGTCTCTAACAGCTGGACCCCGTGTTACAGCAGTAACATACTGACAGGATGTCTAGTCTCTAACAGCTGAACCCCGTGTTGTGGCAGTAACATACTGACAGGATGTCTAGTCTCTAACAGCTGAACCCCGTGTTACAGCAGTAACATACTGACAGGATGTCTAGTCTCTAACAGCTGAACCCCGTGTTGCAGCAGTAACATACTGACAGGATGTCTAGTCTCTAACAGCTGAACCCCGTGTTACAGCAGTAACATACTGACAGGATGTCTAGTCTCTAACAGCTGAACCCCGTGTTGCAGCAGTAACATACTGACAGGATGTCTAGTCTCTAACAGCTGAACCCCGTGTTGCTGCAGTAACATACTGACAGGATGTCTAGTCTCTAACAGCTGAACCCCGTGTTGCAGCAGTAACATACTGACAGGATGTCTAGTCTCTAACAGCTGAACCCCGTGTTACAGCAGTAACATACTGACAGGATGTCTAGTCTCTAACAGCTGAACCCCGTGTTGCAGCAGTAACATACTGACAGGATGCCTAGTCTCTAACAGCTGAACCCCGTGTTACAGCAGTAACATACTGACAGGATGTCTAGTCTCTAACAGCTGAACCCCGTGTTGCAGCAGTAACATACTGACAGGATGTCTAGTCTCTAACAGCTGAACCCCGTGTTGCAGCAGTAACATACTGACAGGATGTCTAGTCTCTAACAGCTGAACCCCGTGTTACAGCAGTAACATACTGACAGGATGTCTAGTCTCTAACAGCTGGACCCCGTGTTGCAGCAGTAACATACTGACAGGATGTCTAGTCTCTAACAGCTGAACCCCGTGTTGCAGCAGTAACATACTGACAGGATGTCTAGTCTCTAACAGCTGAACCCCGTGTTACAGCAGTAACATACTGACAGGATGTCTAGTCTCTAACAGCTGAACCCCGTGTTGCAGCAGTAACATACTGACAGGATGTCTAGTCTCTAACAGCTGAACCCCGTGTTGCTGCAGTAACATACTGACAGGATGTCTAGTCTCTAACAGCTGAACCCCGTGTTGCAGCAGTAACATACTGACAGGATGTCTAGTCTCTAACAGCTGGACCCCGTGTTGCAGCAGTAACATACTGACAGGATGTCTAGTCTCTAACAGCTGAACCCCGTGTTGCAGCAGTAACATACTGACAGGATGTCTAGTCTCTAACAGCTGGACCCCGTGTTACAGCAATAACATACTGACAGGATGTCTAGTCTCTAACAGCTGAACCCCGTGTTACAGCAGTAACATACTGACAGGATGTCTAGTCTCTAACAGCTGGACCCCGTGTTGCAGCAGTAACATACTGACAGGATGTCTAGTCTCTAACAGCTGAACCCCGTGTTGCAGCAGTAACATACTGACAGGATGTCTAGTCTCTAACAGCTGAACCCCGTGTTGCAGCAGTAACATACTGACAGGATGTCTAGTCTCTAACAGCTGAACCCCGTGTTGCAGCAGTAACATACTGACAGGATGTCTAGTCCCTAACAGCTGAACCCCGTGTTACAGCAGTAACATACTGACAGGATGTCTAGTCTCTAACAGCTGAACCCCGTGTTACAGCAGTAACATACTGACAGGATGTCTAGTCCCTAACAGCTGAACCCCGTGTTACAGCAGTAACATACTGACAGGATGTCTAGTCCCTAACAGCTGAACCCCGTGTTACAGCAGTAACATACTGACAGGATGTCTAGTCTCTAACAGCTGAACCCCGTGTTACAGCAGTAACATACTGACAGGATGTCTAGTCTCTAACAGCTGAACCCCGTGTTGCTGCAGTAACATACTGACAGGATGTCTAGTCTCTAACAGCTGAACCCCGTGTTGCAGCAGTAACATACTGACAGGATGTCTAGTCTCTAACAGCTGAACCCCGTGTTACAGCAGTAACATACTGACAGGATGTCTAGTCTCTAACAGCTGAACCCCGTGTTACAGCAGTAACATACTGACAGGATGTCTAGTCTCTAACAGCTGAACCCCGTGTTACAGCAGTAACATACTGACAGGATGTCTAGTCTCTAACAGCTGAACCCCGTGTTACAGCAGTAACATACTGACAGGATGTCTAGTCCCTAACAGCTGAACCCCGTGTTACAGCAGTAACATACTGACAGGATGTCTAGTCCCTAACAGCTGAACCCCGTGTTACAGCAGTAACATACTGACAGGATGTCTAGTCTCTAACAGCTGAACCCCGTGTTACAGCAGTAACATACTGACAGGATGTCTAGTCTCTAACAGCTGAACCCCGTGTTGCTGCAGTAACATACTGACAGGATGTCTAGTCTCTAACAGCTGAACCCCGTGTTGCAGCAGTAACATACTGACAGGATGTCTAGTCTCTAACAGCTGAACCCCGTGTTACAGCAGTAACATACTGACAGGATGTCTAGTCTCTAACAGCTGAACCCCGTGTTGCTGCAGTAACATACTGACAGGATGTCTAGTCTCTAACAGCTGAACCCCGTGTTACAGCAGTAACATACTGACAGGATGTCTAGTCTCTAACAGCTGAACCCCGTGTTACAGCAGTAACATACTGACAGGATGTCTAGTCTCTAACAGCTGAACCCCGTGTTGCAGCAGTAACATACTGACAGGATGTCTAGTCTCTAACAGCTGAACCCCGTGTTACAGCAGTAACATACTGACAGGATGTCTAGTCTCTAACAGCTGAACCCCGTGTTACAGCAGTAACATACTGACAGGATGTCTAGTCTCTAACAGCTGAACCCCGTGTTGCAGCAGTAACATACTGACAGGATGTCTAGTCTCTAACAGCTGAACCCCGTGTTGCAGCAGTAACATACTGACAGGATGTCTAGTCTCTAACAGCTGAACCCCGTGTTGCAGCAGTAACATACTGACAGGATGTCTAGTCTCTAACAGCTGAACCCCGTGTTACAGCAGTAACATACTGACAGGATGTCTAGTCTCTAACAGCTGAACCCCGTGTTGCAGCAGTAACATACTGACAGGATTTCTAGTCTCTAACAGCTGAACCCCGTGTTACAGCAGTAACATACTGACAGGATGTCTAGTCTCTAACAGCTGAACCCCGTGTTACAGCAGTAACATACTGACAGGATGTCTAGTCTCTAACAGCTGAACCCCGTGTTGCAGCAGTAACATACTGACAGGATGTCTAGTCTCTAACAGCTGAACCCCGTGTTACAGCAGTAACATACTGACAGGATGTCTAGTCTCTAACAGCTGAACCCCGTGTTGCAGCAGTAACATACTGACAGGATGTCTAGTCTCTAACAGCTGAACCCCGTGTTACAGCAGTAACATACTGACAGGATGTCTAGTCTCTATCAGCTGAACCCCGTGTTGCAGCAGTAACATACTGACAGGATGTCTAGTCTCTAACAGCTGAACCCCGTGTTACAGCAGTAACATACTGACAGGATGTCTAGTCTCTAACAGCTGGACCCCGTGTTGCTGCAGTAACATACTGACAGGATGTCTAGTCTCTAACAGCTGAACCCCGTGTTACAGCAGTAACATACTGACAGGATGTCTAGTCTCTAACAGCTGAACCCCGTGTTACAGCAGTAACATACTGACAGGATGTCTAGTCTCTAACAGCTGAACCCCGTGTTGCAGCAGTAACATACTGACAGGATGTCTAGTCTCTAACAGCTGAACCCCGTGTTGCAGCAGTAACATACTGACAGGATGTCTAGTCTCTAACAGCTGAACCCCGTGTTGCAGCAGTAACATACTGACAGGATGTCTAGTCTCTAACAGCTGAACCCCGTGTTGCTGCAGTAACATACTGACAGGATGTCTAGTCTCTAACAGCTGAACCCCGTGTTACAGCAGTAACATACTGACAGGATGTCTAGTCTCTAACAGCTGGACCCCGTGTTGCAGCAGTAACATACTGACAGGATGTCTAGTCTCTAACAGCTGAACCCCGTGTTACAGCAGTAACATACTGACAGGATGTCTAGTCTCTAACAGCTGAACCCCGTGTTGCAGCAGTAACATACTGACAGGATGTCTAGTCTCTAACAGCTGAACCCCGTGTTGCAGCAGTAACATACTGACAGGATGTCTAGTCTCTAACAGCTGAACCCCGTGTTGCTGCAGTAACATACTGACAGGATGTCTAGTCTCTAACAGCTGAACCCCGTGTTGCAGCAGTAACATACTGACAGGATGTCTAGTCTCTAACAGCTGAACCCCGTGTTGCTGCAGTAACATACTGACAGGATGTCTAGTCTCTAACAGCTGAACCCCGTGTTGCAGCAGTAACATACTGACAGGATGTCTAGTCTCTAACAGCTGAACCCCGTGTTGCAGCAGTAACATACTGACAGGATGTCTAGTCTCTAACAGCTGAACCCCGTGTTACAGCAGTAACATACTGACAGGATGTCTAGTCTCTAACAGCTGAACCCCGTGTTGCAGCAGTAACATACTGACAGGATGTCTAGTCTCTAACAGCTGAACCCCGTGTTGCAGCAGTAACATACTGACAGGATGTCTAGTCTCTAACAGCTGAACCCCGTGTTGCAGCAGTAACATACTGACAGGATGTCTAGTCTCTAACAGCTGAACCCCGTGTTGCAGCAGTAACATACTGACAGGATGTCTAGTCTCTAACAGCTGAACCCCGTGTTGCTGCAGTAACATACTGACAGGATGTCTAGTCTCTAACAGCTGAACCCCGTGTTGCAGCAGTAACATACTGACAGGATGTCTAGTCTCTAACAGCTGAACCCCGTGTTACAGCAGTAACATACTGACAGGATGTCTAGTCTCTAACAGCTGAACCCCGTGTTGCAGCAGTAACATACTGACAGGATGTCTAGTCTCTAACAGCTGAACCCCGTGTTGCTGCAGTAACATACTGACAGGATGTCTAGTCTCTAACAGCTGAACCCCGTGTTGCAGCAGTAACATACTGACAGGATGTCTAGTCTCTAACAGCTGAACCCCGTGTTACAGCAGTAACATACTGACAGGATGTCTAGTCTCTAACAGCTGAACCCCGTGTTGCAGCAGTAACATACTGACAGGATGTCTAGTCTCTAACAGCTGAACCCCGTGTTACAGCAGTAACATACTGACAGGATGTCTAGTCTCTAACAGCTGAACCCCGTGTTACAGCAGTAACATACTGACAGGATGTCTAGTCTCTAACAGCTGGACCCCGTGTTGCAGCAGTAACATACTGACAGGATGTCTAGTCTCTAACAGCTGAACCCCGTGTTGCAGCAGTAACATACTGACAGGATGTCTAGTCTCTAACAGCTGAACCCCGTGTTACAGCAGTAACATACTGACAGGATGTCTAGTCTCTAACAGCTGAACCCCGTGTTGCAGCAGTAACATACTGACAGGATGTCTAGTCTCTAACAGCTGAACCCCGTGTTGCAGCAGTAACATACTGACAGGATGTCTAGTCTCTAACAGCTGAACCCCGTGTTGCAGCAGTAACATACTGACAGGATGTCTAGTCTCTAACAGCTGAACCCCGTGTTGCTGCAGTAACATACTGACAGGATGTCTAGTCTCTAACAGCTGAACCCCGTGTTGCAGCAGTAACATACTGACAGGATGTCTAGTCTCTAACAGCTGGACCCCGTGTTACAGCAGTAACATACTGACAGGATGTCTAGTCTCTAACAGCTGAACCCCGTGTTACAGCAGTAACATACTGACAGGATGTCTAGTCTCTAACAGCTGAACCCCGTGTTGCAGCAGTAACATACTGACAGGATGTCTAGTCTCTAACAGCTGAACCCCGTGTTACAGCAGTAACATACTGACAGGATGTCTAGTCTCTAACAGCTGGACCCCGTGTTGCAGCAGTAACATACTGACAGGATGTCTAGTCTCTAACAGCTGAACCCCGTGTTGCAGCAGTAACATACTGACAGGATGTCTAGTCTCTAACAGCTGAACCCCGTGTTGCAGCAGTAACATACTGACAGGATGTCTAGTCTCTAACAGCTGAACCCCGTGTTGCAGCAGTAACATACTGACAGGATGTCTAGTCCCTAACAGCTGAACCCCGTGTTACAGCAGTAACATACTGACAGGATGTCTAGTCTCTAACAGCTGAACCCCGTGTTACAGCAGTAACATACTGACAGGATGTCTAGTCCCTAACAGCTGAACCCCGTGTTACAGCAGTAACATACTGACAGGATGTCTAGTCCCTAACAGCTGAACCCCGTGTTACAGCAGTAACATACTGACAGGATGTCTAGTCTCTAACAGCTGAACCCCGTGTTACAGCAGTAACATACTGACAGGATGTCTAGTCTCTAACAGCTGAACCCCGTGTTACAGCAGTAACATACTGACAGGATGTCTAGTCTCTAACAGCTGAACCCCGTGTTACAGCAGTAACATACTGACAGGATGTCTAGTCCCTAACAGCTGAACCCCGTGTTACAGCAGTAACATACTGACAGGATGTCTAGTCTCTAACAGCTGGACCCCGTGTTGCAGCAGTAACATACTGACAGGATGTCTAGTCTCTAACAGCTGAACCCCGTGTTGCTGCAGTAACATACTGACAGGATGTCTAGTCTCTAACAGCTGAACCCCGTGTTACAGCAGTAACATACTGACAGGATGTCTAGTCTCTAACAGCTGAACCCCGTGTTACAGCAGTAACATACTGACAGGATGTCTAGTCTCTAACAGCTGAACCCCGTGTTGCAGCAGTAACATACTGACAGGATGTCTAGTCTCTAACAGCTGAACCCCGTGTTACAGCAGTAACATACTGACAGGATGTCTAGTCTCTAACAGCTGAACCCCGTGTTACAGCAGTAACATACTGACAGGATGTCTAGTCTCTAACAGCTGAACCCCGTGTTGCAGCAGTAACATACTGACAGGATGTCTAGTCTCTAACAGCTGAACCCCGTGTTGCAGCAGTAACATACTGACAGGATGTCTAGTCTCTAACAGCTGAACCCCGTGTTACAGCAGTAACATACTGACAGGATGTCTAGTCTCTAACAGCTGAACCCCGTGTTGCAGCAGTAACATACTGACAGGATGTCTAGTCTCTAACAGCTGAACCCCGTGTTGCTGCAGTAACACACTGACAGGATGTCTAGTCTCTAACAGCTGAACCCCGTGTTACAGCAGTAACATACTGACAGGATGTCTAGTCTCTAACAGCTGAACCCCGTGTTACAGCAGTAACATACTGACAGGATGTCTAGTCTCTAACAGCTGAACCCCGTGTTGCAGCAGTAACATACTGACAGGATGTCTAGTCTCTAACAGCTGGACCCCGTGTTACAGCAGTAACATACTGACAGGATGTCTAGTCTCTAACAGCTGAACCCCGTGTTGCAGCAGTAACATACTGACAGGATGTCTAGTCTCTAACAGCTGAACCCCGTGTTGCAGCAGTAACATACTGACAGGATGTCTAGTCTCTAACAGCTGAACCCCGTGTTACAGCAGTAACATACTGACAGGATGTCTAGTCTCTAACAGCTGAACCCCGTGTTGCAGCAGTAACATACTGACAGGATGTCTAGTCTCTAACAGCTGAACCCCGTGTTACAGCAGTAACATACTGACAGGATGTCTAGTCTCTATCAGCTGAACCCCGTGTTACAGCAGTAACATACTGACAGGATGTCTAGTCTCTAACAGCTGAACCCCGTGTTGCAGCAGTAACATACTGACAGGATGTCTAGTCTCTAACAGCTGAACCCCGTGTTACAGCAGTAACATACTGACAGGATGTCTAGTCTCTAACAGCTGAACCCCGTGTTACAGCAGTAACATACTGACAGGATGTCTAGTCTCTAACAGCTGAACCCCGTGTTGCAGCAGTAACATACTGACAGGATGTCTAGTCTCTAACAGCTGAACCCCGTGTTGCAGCAGTAACATACTGACAGGATGTCTAGTCTCTAACAGCTGAACCCCGTGTTGCAGCAGTAACATACTGACAGGATGTCTAGTCTCTAACAGCTGAACCCCGTGTTACAGCAGTAACATACTGACAGGATGTCTAGTCTCTAACAGCTGAACCCCGTGTTGCAGCAGTAACATACTGACAGGATGTCTAGTCTCTAACAGCTGAACCCCGTGTTACAGCAGTAACATACTGACAGGATGTCTAGTCTCTAACAGCTGAACCCCGTGTTGCAGCAGTAACATACTGACAGGATGTCTAGTCTCTAACAGCTGAACCCCGTGTTACAGCAGTAACATACTGACAGGATGTCTAGTCTCTAACAGCTGAACCCCGTGTTACAGCAGTAACATACTGACAGGATGTCTAGTCTCTAACAGCTGGACCCCGTGTTGCAGCAGTAACATACTGACAGGATGTCTAGTCTCTAACAGCTGAACCCCGTGTTACAGCAGTAACATACTGACAGGATGTCTAGTCTCTAACAGCTGAACCCCGTGTTGCAGCAGTAACATACTGACAGGATGTCTAGTCTCTAACAGCTGAACCCCGTGTTGCAGCAGTAACATACTGACAGGATGTCTAGTCTCTAACAGCTGAACCCCGTGTTACAGCAGTAACATACTGACAGGATGTCTAGTCTCTAACAGCTGAACCCCGTGTTACAGCAGTAACATACTGACAGGATGTCTAGTCTCTAACAGCTGAACCCCGTGTTGCAGCAGTAACATACTGACAGGATGTCTAGTCTCTAACAGCTGAACCCCGTGTTGCAGCAGTAACATACTGACAGGATGTCTAGTCTCTAACAGCTGAACCCCGTGTTGCAGCAGTAACATACTGACAGGATGTCTAGTCTCTAACAGCTGAACCCCGTGTTGCAGCAGTAACATACTGACAGGATGTCTAGTCTCTAACAGCTGAACCCCGTGTTGCAGCAGTAACATACTGACAGGATGTCTAGTCTCTATCAGCTGAACCCCGTGTTGCAGCAGTAACATACTGACAGGATGTCTAGTCTCTAACAGCTGAACCCCGTGTTGCAGCAGTAACATACTGACAGGATGTCTAGTCTCTAACAGCTGAACCCCGTGTTGCAGCAGTAACATACTGACAGGATGTCTAGTCTCTAACAGCTGAACCCCGTGTTGCTGCAGTAACATACTGACAGGATGTCTAGTCTCTAACAGCTGAACCCCGTGTTGCTGCAGTAACATACTGACAGGATGTCTAGTCTCTAACAGCTGAACCCCGTGTTACAGCAGTAACATACTGACAGGATGTCTAGTCTCTAACAGCTGAACCCCGTGTTGCAGCAGTAACATACTGACAGGATGTCTAGTCTCTAACAGCTGAACCCCGTGTTGCAGCAGTAACATACTGACAGGATGTCTAGTCTCTAACAGCTGAACCCCGTGTTGCAGCAGTAACATACTGACAGGATGTCTAGTCTCTAACAGCTGAACCCCGTGTTGCAGCAGTAACATACTGACAGGATGTCTAGTCTCTAACAGCTGAACCCCGTGTTGCAGCAGTAACATACTGACAGGATGTCTAGTCTCTAACAGCTGAACCCCGTGTTACAGCAGTAACATACTGACAGGATGTCTAGTCTCTAACAGCTGAACCCCGTGTTGCAGCAGTAACATACTGACAGGATGTCTAGTCTCTAACAGCTGAACCCCGTGTTGCAGCAGTAACATACTGACAGGATGTCTAGTCTCTAACAGCTGAACCCCGTGTTACAGCAGTAACATACTGACAGGATGTCTAGTCTCTAACAGCTGAACCCCGTGTTGCAGCAGTAACATACTGACAGGATGTCTAGTCTCTAACAGCTGAACCCCGTGTTGCAGTAGTAACATACTGACAGGATGTCTAGTCTCTAACAGCTGAACCCCGTGTTGCAGCAGTAACATACTGACAGGATGTCTAGTCTCTAACAGCTGAACCCCGTGTTGCAGCAGTAACATACTGACAGGATGTCTAGTCTCTAACAGCTGGACCCCGTGTTACAGCAGTAACATACTGACAGGATGTCTAGTCTCTAACAGCTGAACCCCGTGTTACAGCAGTAACATACTGACAGGATGTCTAGTCTCTAACAGCTGAACCCCGTGTTACAGCAGTAACATACTGACAGGATGTCTAGTCTCTAACAGCTGGACCCCGTGTTGCAGCAGTAACATACTGACAGGATGTCTAGTCTCTAACAGCTGAACCCCGTGTTGCAGCAGTAACATACTGACAGGATGTCTAGTCTCTAACAGCTGAACCCCGTGTTACAGCAGTAACATACTGACAGGATGTCTAGTCTCTAACAGCTGAACCCCGTGTTGCAGCAGTAACACACTGACAGGATGTCTAGTCTCTAACAGCTGAACCCCGTGTTGCAGCAGTAACATACTGACAGGATGTCTAGTCTCTAACAGCTGAACCCCGTGTTACAGCAGTAACATACTGACAGGATGTCTAGTCTCTAACAGCTGAACCCCGTGTTACAGCAGTAACATACTGACAGGATGTCTAGTCTCTATCAGCTGAACCCCGTGTTACAGCAGTAACATACTGACAGGATGTCTAGTCTCTAACAGCTGAACCCCGTGTTGCAGCAGTAACATACTGACAGGATGTCTAGTCTCTAACAGCTGGACCCCGTGTTGCAGCAGTAACATACTGACAGGATGTCTAGTCTCTAACAGCTGAACCCCGTGTTGCAGCAGTAACATACTGACAGGATGTCTAGTCTCTAACAGCTGAACCCCGTGTTGCAGCAGTAACATACTGACAGGATGTCTAGTCTCTAACAGCTGAACCCCGTGTTGCAGCAGTAACATACTGACAGGATGTCTAGTCTCTATCAGCTGAACCCCGTGTTACAGCAGTAACATACTGACAGGATGTCTAGTCTCTAACAGCTGAACCCCGTGTTGCAGCAGTAACATACTGACAGGATGTCTAGTCTCTATCAGCTGAACCCCGTGTTGCAGCAGTAACATACTGACAGGATGTCTAGTCTCTATCAGCTGAACCCCGTGTTACAGCAGTAACATACTGACAGGATGTCTAGTCTCTAACAGCTGAACCCCGTGTTGCAGCAGTAACATACTGACAGGATGTCTAGTCTCTAACAGCTGAACCCCGTGTTACAGCAGTAACATACTGACAGGATGTCTAGTCTCTAACAGCTGAACCCCGTGTTACAGCAGTAACATACTGACAGGATGTCTAGTCTCTAACAGCTGAACCCCGTGTTGCAGCAGTAACATACTGACAGGATGTCTAGTCTCTAACAGCTGGACCCCGTGTTGCAGCAGTAACATACTGACAGGATGTCTAGTCTCTAACAGCTGAACCCCGTGTTACAGCAGTAACATACTGACAGGATGTCTAGTCTCTAACAGCTGAACCCCGTGTTGCAGCAGTAACATACTGACAGGATGTCTAGTCTCTAACAGCTGAACCCCGTGTTGCAGCAGTAACATACTGACAGGATGTCTAGTCTCTAACAGCTGAACCCCGTGTTACAGCAGTAACATACTGACAGGATGTCTAGTCTCTAACAGCTGAACCCCGTGTTGCAGCAGTAACATACTGACAGGATGTCTAGTCTCTAACAGCTGAACCCCGTGTTGCTGCAGTAACATACTGACAGGATGTCTAGTCTCTAACAGCTGAACCCCGTGTTACAGCAGTAACATACTGACAGGATGTCTAGTCTCTAACAGCTGAACCCCGTGTTACAGCAGTAACATACTGACAGGATGTCTAGTCTCTAACAGCTGAACCCCGTGTTGCAGCAGTAACATACTGACAGGATGTCTAGTCTCTAACAGCTGAACCCCGTGTTACAGCAGTAACATACTGACAGGATGTCTAGTCTCTAACAGCTGAACCCCGTGTTACAGCAGTAACATACTGACAGGATGTCTAGTCTCTAACAGCTGGACCCCGTGTTGCAGCAGTAACATACTGACAGGATGTCTAGTCTCTAACAGCTGAACCCCGTGTTGCAGCAGTAACATACTGACAGGATGTCTAGTCTCTAACAGCTGAACCCCGTGTTACAGCAGTAACATACTGACAGGATGTCTAGTCTCTAACAGCTGAACCCCGTGTTGCAGCAGTAACATACTGACAGGATGTCTAGTCTCTAACAGCTGAACCCCGTGTTACAGCAGTAACATACTGACAGGATGTCTAGTCTCTAACAGCTGAACCCCGTGTTGCAGCAGTAACATACTGACAGGATGTCTAGTCTCTAACAGCTGAACCCCGTGTTGCAGCAGTAACATACTGACAGGATGTCTAGTCTCTAACAGCTGAACCCCGTGTTACAGCAGTAACATACTGACAGGATGTCTAGTCTCTAACAGCTGAACCCCGTGTTGCAGCAGTAACATACTGACAGGATGTCTAGTCTCTAACAGCTGAACCCCGTGTTGCAGCAGTAACATACTGACAGGATGTCTAGTCTCTAACAGCTGAACCCCGTGTTACAGCAGTAACATACTGACAGGATGTCTAGTCTCTAACAGCTGAACCCCGTGTTGCAGCAGTAACATACTGACAGGATGTCTAGTCTCTAACAGCTGAACCCCGTGTTGCAGCAGTAACATACTGACAGGATGTCTAGTCTCTAACAGCTGAACCCTGTGTTACAGCAGTAACATACTGACAGGATGTCTAGTCTCTAACAGCTGAACCCCGTGTTGCAGCAGTAACATACTGACAGGATGTCTAGTCTCTAACAGCTGAACCCCGTGTTGCAGCAGTAACATACTGACAGGATGTCTAGTCTCTAACAGCTGAACCCCGTGT
This sequence comes from Salvelinus alpinus, assembly GCF_045679555.1. Lineage (NCBI taxonomy): Eukaryota > Metazoa > Chordata > Actinopteri > Salmoniformes > Salmonidae > Salvelinus > Salvelinus alpinus. Next base: position 4,563,370 of record NC_092090.1, on the reverse strand, counting down.
TACAGCAGTAACATACTGACAGGATGTCTAGTCTCTAACAGCTGAACCCCGTGTTGCAGCAGTAACATACTGACAGGATGTCTAGTCTCTAACAGCTGAACCCCGTGTTACAGCAGTAACATACTGACAGGATGTCTAGTCTCTAACAGCTGAACCCCGTGTTGCAGCAGTAACATACTGACAGGATGTCTAGTCTCTAACAGCTGAACCCCGTGTTGCAGCAGTAACATACTGACAGGATGTCTAGTCTCTAACAGCTGAACCCCGTGTTGCAGCAGTAACATACTGACAGGATGTCTAGTCTCTAACAGCTGGACCCCGTGTTGCAGCAGTAACATACTGACAGGATGTCTAGTCTCTAACAGCTGAACCCCGTGTTACAGCAGTAACATACTGACAGGATGTCTAGTCTCTAACAGCTGAACCCCGTGTTACAGCAGTAACATACTGACAGGATGTCTAGTCTCTAACAGCTGAACCCCGTGTTGCAGCAGTAACATACTGACAGGATGTCTAGTCTCTAACAGCTGAACCCCGTGTTGCAGCAGTAACATACTGACAGGATGTCTAGTCTCTAACAGCTGAACCCCGTGTTACAGCAGTAACATACTGACAGGATGTCTAGTCTCTAACAGCTGAACCCCGTGTTGCAGCAGTAACATACTGACAGGATGTCTAGTCTCTAACAGCTGAACCCCGTGTTGCAGCAGTAACATACTGACAGGATGTCTAGTCTCTAACAGCTGGACCCCGTGTTGCAGCAGTAACATACTGACAGGATGTCTAGTCTCTAACAGCTGGACCCCGTGTTGCAGCAGTAACATACTGACAGGATGTCTAGTCTCTAACAGCTGAACCCCGTGTTGCAGCAGTAACATACTGACAGGATGTCTAGTCTCTAACAGCTGAACCCCGTGTTGCAGCAGTAACATACTGACAGGATGTCTAGTCTCTAACAGCTGAACCCCGTGTTACAGCAGTAACATACTGACAGGATGTCTAGTCTCTAACAGCTGGACCCCGTGTTGCAGCAGTAACATACTGACAGGATGTCTAGTCTCTAACAGCTGAACCCCGTGTTGCAGCAGTAACATACTGACAGGATGTCTAGTCTCTAACAGCTGAACCCCGTGTTGCAGCAGTAACATACTGACAGGATGTCTAGTCTCTAACAGCTGGACCCCGTGTTACAGCAGTAACATACTGACAGGATGTCTAGTCTCTAACAGCTGAACCCCGTGTTGCTGCAGTAACATACTGACAGGATGTCTAGTCTCTAACAGCTGAACCCCGTGTTGCAGCAGTAACATACTGACAGGATGTCTAGTCTCTAACAGCTGAACCCCGTGTTACAGCAGTAACATACTGACAGGATGTCTAGTCTCTAACAGCTGAACCCCGTGTTACAGCAGTAACATACTGACAGGATGTCTAGTCTCTAACAGCTGAACCCCGTGTTACAGCAGTAACATACTGACAGGATGTCTAGTCTCTAACAGCTGAACCCCGTGTTACAGCAGTAACATACTGACAGGATGTCTAGTCTCTAACAGCTGAACCCTGTGTTGCAGCAGTAACATACTGACAGGATGTCTAGTCTCTAACAGCTGAACCCCGTGTTGCAGCAGTAACATACTGACAGGATGTCTCTAACAGCTGAACCCCGTGTTACAGCAGTAACATACTGACAGGATGTCTAGTCTCTAACAGCTGAACCCCGTGTTGCAGCAGTAACATACTGACAGGATGTCTAGTCTCTATCAGCTGAACCCCGTGTTGCAGCAGTAACATACTGACAGGATGTCTAGTCTCTAACAGCTGAACCCCGTGTTGCAGCAGTAACATACTGACAGGATGTCTAGTCTCTAACAGCTGAACCCCGTGTTGCAGCAGTAACATACTGACAGGATGTCTAGTCTCTAACAGCTGAACCCCGTGTTGCAGCAGTAACATACTGACAGGATGTCTAGTCTCTAACAGCTGGACCCCGTGTTGCAGCAGTAACATACTGACAGGATGTCTAGTCTCTAACAGCTGAACCCCGTGTTGCAGCAGTAACATACTGACAGGATGTCTCTAACAGCTGAACCCCGTGTTGCAGCAGTAACATACTGACAGGATGTCTAGTCTCTAACAGCTGAACCCCGTGTTACAGCAGTAACATACTGACAGGATGTCTAGTCTCTAACAGCTGAACCCCGTGTTGCAGCAGTAACATACTGACAGGATGTCTAGTCTCTAACAGCTGAACCCCGTGTTACAGCAGTAACATACTGACAGGATGTCTAGTCTCTAACAGCTGAACCCCGTGTTGCAGCAGTAACATACTGACAGGATGTCTAGTCTCTAACAGCTGAACCCCGTGTTGTGGCAGTAACATACTGACAGGATGTCTAGTCTCTAACAGCTGAACCCCGTGTTACAGCAGTAACATACTGACAGGATGTCTAGTCTCTAACAGCTGAACCCCGTGTTGCAGCAGTAACATACTGACAGGATGTCTAGTCTCTAACAGCTGAACCCCGTGTTGCAGCAGTAACATACTGACAGGATGTCTAGTCTCTAACAGCTGAACCCCGTGTTGCAGCAGTAACATACTGACAGGATGTCTAGTCTCTAACAGCTGAACCCCGTGTTGCAGCAGTAACATACTGACAGGATGTCTAGTCTCTAACAGCTGAACCCCGTGTTGCAGCAGTAACATACTGACAGGATGTCTAGTCTCTAACAGCTGAACCCCGTGTTGCAGCAGTAACATACTGACAGGATGTCTAGTCTCTAACAGCTGAACCCCGTGTTGCAGCAGTAACATACTGACAGGATGTCTAGTCTCTAACAGCTGAACCCCGTGTTGCAGCAGTAACATACTGACAGGATGTCTAGTCTCTAACAGCTGAACCCCGTGTTGCAGCAGTAACATACTGACAGGATGTCTAGTCTCTAACAGCTGAACCCCGTGTTGCAGCAGTAACATACTGACAGGATGTCTAGTCTCTAACAGCTGAACCCCGTGTTGCAGCAGTAACATACTGACAGGATGTCTAGTCTCTAACAGCTGAACCCCGTGTTGCAGCAGTAACATACTGACAGGATGTCTAGTCTCTAACAGCTGAACCCCGTGTTGCAGCAGTAACATACTGACAGGATGTCTAGTCTCTAACAGCTGAACCCCGTGTTGCAGCAGTAACATACTGACAGGATGTCTAGTCTCTAACAGCTGAACCCCGTGTTGCAGCAGTAACATACTGACAGGATGTCTAGTCTCTAACAGCTGAACCCCGTGTTGCTGCAGTAACATACTGACAGGATGTCTAGTCTCTAACAGCTGAACCCCGTGTTGCAGCAGTAACATACTGACAGGATGTCTAGTCTCTAACAGCTGAACCCCGTGTTGCAGCAGTAACATACTGACAGGATGTCTAGTCTCTAACAGCTGGACCCCGTGTTGCTGCAGTAACATACTGACAGGATGTCTAGTCTCTAACAGCTGAACCCCGTGTTGCAGCAGTAACATACTGACAGGATGTCTAGTCTCTAACAGCTGAACCCCGTGTTGCTGCAGTAACATACTGACAGGATGTCTAGTCTCTAACAGCTGAACCCCGTGTTGCAGCAGTAACATACTGACAGGATGTCTAGTCTCTAACAGCTGAACCCCGTGTTACAGCAGTAACATACTGACAGGATGTCTAGTCTCTAACAGCTGAACCCCGTGTTGCAGCAGTAACATACTGACAGGATGTCTAGTCCCTAACAGCTGAACCCCGTGTTGCAGCAGTAACATACTGACAGGATGTCTCTAACAGCTGAACCCCGTGTTGCAGCAGTAACATACTGACAGGATGTCTAGTCTCTAACAGCTGAACCCCGTGTTGCAGCAGTAACATACTGACAGGATGTCTAGTCTCTAACAGCTGAACCCCGTGTTACAGCAGTAACATACTGACAGGATGTCTAGTCTCTAACAGCTGAACCCCGTGTTACAGCAGTAACATACTGACAGGATGTCTAGTCTCTAACAGCTGAACCCCGTGTTACAGCAGTAACATACTGACAGGATGTCTAGTCTCTAACAGCTGAACCCCGTGTTACAGCAGTATCATACTGACAGGATGTCTAGTCTCTAACAGCTGAACCCCGTGTTGCAGCAGTAACATACTGACAGGATGTCTAGTCTCTAACAGCTGAACCCCGTGTTACAGCAGTAACATACTGACAGGATGTCTAGTCTCTAACAGCTGAACCCCGTGTTGCAGCAGTAACATACTGACAGGATGTCTAGTCTCTAACAGCTGAACCCCGTGTTACAGCAGTAACATACTGACAGGATGTCTAGTCTCTAACAGCTGAACCCCGTGTTGCAGCAGTAACATACTGACAGGATGTCTAGTCTCTAACAGCTGAACCCCGTGTTACAGCAGTAACATACTGACAGGATGTCTAGTCTCTAACAGCTGAACCCCGTGTTGCAGCAGTAACATACTGACAGGATGTCTAGTCTCTAACAGCTGAACCCCGTGTTGCAGCAGTAACATACTGACAGGATGTCTAGTCTCTAACAGCTGAACCCCGTGTTACAGCAGTAACATACTGACAGGATGTCTAGTCTCTAACAGCTGAACCCCGTGTTACAGCAGTAACATACTGACAGGATGTCTAGTCTCTAACAGCTGAACCCCGTGTTGCAGCAGTAACATACTGACAGGATGTCTAGTCTCTAACAGCTGAACCCCGTGTTACAGCAGTAACATACTGACAGGATGTCTAGTCTCTAACAGCTGAACCCCGTGTTGCAGCAGTAACATACTGACAGGATGTCTAGTCTCTAACAGCTGAACCCCGTGTTACAGCAGTAACATACTGACAGGATGTCTAGTCTCTAACAGCTGAACCCCGTGTTGCAGCAGTAACATACTGACAGGATGTCTAGTCTCTAACAGCTGAACCCCGTGTTGCAGCAGTAACATACTGACAGGATGTCTAGTCTCTAACAGCTGAACCCCGTGTTACAGCAGTAACATACTGACAGGATGTCTAGTCTCTAACAGCTGAACCCCGTGTTACAGCAGTAACATACTGACAGGATGTCTAGTCTCTAACAGCTGGACCCCGTGTTGCAGCAGTAACATACTGACAGGATGTCTAGTCTCTAACAGCTGAACCCCGTGTTACAGCAGTAACATACTGACAGGATGTCTAGTCTCTAACAGCTGAACCCCGTGTTACAGCAGTAACATACTGACAGGATGTCTAGTCTCTAACAGCTGGACCCCGTGTTGCAGCAGTAACATACTGACAGGATGTCTAGTCTCTAACAGCTGAACCCCGTGTTGCAGCAGTAACATACTGACAGGATGTCTAGTCTCTAACAGCTGAACCCCGTGTTGCAGCAGTAACATACTGACAGGATGTCTAGTCTCTAACAGCTGAACCCCGTGTTACAGCAGTAACATACTGACAGGATGTCTAGTCTCTAACAGCTGAACCCCGTGTTACAGCAGTAACATACTGACAGGATGTCTAGTCTCTAACAGCTGAACCCCGTGTTGCAGCAGTAACATACTGACAGGATGTCTAGTCTCTAACAGCTGAACCCCGTGTTGCAGCAGTAACATACTGACAGGATGTCTAGTCTCTAACAGCTGAACCCCGTGTTGCAGCAGTAACATACTGACAGGATGTCTAGTCTCTAACAGCTGAACCCCGTGTTACAGCAGTAACATACTGACAGGATGTCTAGTCTCTAACAGCTGAACCCCGTGTTACAGCAGTAACATACTGACAGGATGTCTAGTCTCTAACAGCTGAACCCCGTGTTGCAGCAGTAACATACTGACAGGATGTCTAGTCTCTAACAGCTGGACCCCGTGTTGCAGCAGTAACATACTGACAGGATGTCTAGTCTCTAACAGCTGAACCCCGTGTTACAGCAGTAACATACTGACAGGATGTCTAGTCTCTAACAGCTGAACCCCGTGTTGCAGCAGTAACATACTGACAGGATGTCTAGTCTCTAACAGCTGAACCCCGTGTTGCAGCAGTAACATACTGACAGGATGTCTAGTCTCTAACAGCTGAACCCCGTGTTACAGCAGTAACATACTGACAGGATGTCTAGTCTCTAACAGCTGAACCCCGTGTTGCAGCAGTAACATACTGACAGGATGTCTAGTCTCTAACAGCTGAACCCCGTGTTGCTGCAGTAACATACTGACAGGATGTCTAGTCTCTAACAGCTGAACCCCGTGTTACAGCAGTAACATACTGACAGGATGTCTAGTCTCTAACAGCTGAACCCCGTGTTACAGCAGTAACATACTGACAGGATGTCTAGTCTCTAACAGCTGAACCCCGTGTTGCAGCAGTAACATACTGACAGGATGTCTAGTCTCTAACAGCTGAACCCCGTGTTACAGCAGTAACATACTGACAGGATGTCTAGTCTCTAACAGCTGAACCCCGTGTTACAGCAGTAACATACTGACAGGATGTCTAGTCTCTAACAGCTGGACCCCGTGTTGCAGCAGTAACATACTGACAGGATGTCTAGTCTCTAACAGCTGAACCCCGTGTTGCAGCAGTAACATACTGACAGGATGTCTAGTCTCTAACAGCTGAACCCCGTGTTACAGCAGTAACATACTGACAGGATGTCTAGTCTCTAACAGCTGAACCCCGTGTTGCAGCAGTAACATACTGACAGGATGTCTAGTCTCTAACAGCTGAACCCCGTGTTACAGCAGTAACATACTGACAGGATGTCTAGTCTCTAACAGCTGAACCCCGTGTTGCAGCAGTAACATACTGACAGGATGTCTAGTCTCTAACAGCTGAACCCCGTGTTGCAGCAGTAACATACTGACAGGATGTCTAGTCTCTAACAGCTGAACCCCGTGTTACAGCAGTAACATACTGACAGGATGTCTAGTCTCTAACAGCTGAACCCCGTGTTGCAGCAGTAACATACTGACAGGATGTCTAGTCTCTAACAGCTGAACCCCGTGTTGCAGCAGTAACATACTGACAGGATGTCTAGTCTCTAACAGCTGAACCCCGTGTTACAGCAGTAACATACTGACAGGATGTCTAGTCTCTAACAGCTGAACCCCGTGTTGCAGCAGTAACATACTGACAGGATGTCTAGTCTCTAACAGCTGAACCCCGTGTTGCAGCAGTAACATACTGACAGGATGTCTAGTCTCTAACAGCTGAACCCCGTGTTACAGCAGTAACATACTGACAGGATGTCTAGTCTCTAACAGCTGAACCCCGTGTTGCAGCAGTAACATACTGACAGGATGTCTAGTCTCTAACAGCTGAACCCCGTGTTGCAGCAGTAACATACTGACAGGATGTCTAGTCTCTAACAGCTGAACCCCGTGTTACAGCAGTAACATACTGACAGGATGTCTAGTCTCTAACAGCTGAACCCCGTGTTGCAGCAGTAACATACTGACAGGATGTCTAGTCTCTAACAGCTGAACCCCGTGTTACAGCAGTAACATACTGACAGGATGTCTAGTCTCTAACAGCTGAACCCCGTGTTGCAGCAGTAACATACTGACAGGATGTCTAGTCTCTAACAGCTGAACCCCGTGTTGCAGCAGTAACATACTGACAGGATGTCTAGTCTCTAACAGCTGAACCCCGTGTTGCAGCAGTAACATACTGACAGGATGTCTAGTCTCTAACAGCTGGACCCCGTGTTGCAGCAGTAACATACTGACAGGATGTCTAGTCTCTAACAGCTGAACCCCGTGTTACAGCAGTAACATACTGACAGGATGTCTAGTCTCTAACAGCTGAACCCCGTGTTACAGCAGTAACATACTGACAGGATGTCTAGTCTCTAACAGCTGAACCCCGTGTTGCAGCAGTAACATACTGACAGGATGTCTAGTCTCTAACAGCTGAACCCCGTGTTGCAGCAGTAACATACTGACAGGATGTCTAGTCTCTAACAGCTGAACCCCGTGTTACAGCAGTAACATACTGACAGGATGTCTAGTCTCTAACAGCTGAACCCCGTGTTGCAGCAGTAACATACTGACAGGATGTCTAGTCTCTAACAGCTGAACCCCGTGTTGCAGCAGTAACATACTGACAGGATGTCTAGTCTCTAACAGCTGGACCCCGTGTTGCAGCAGTAACATACTGACAGGATGTCTAGTCTCTAACAGCTGGACCCCGTGTTGCAGCAGTAACATACTGACAGGATGTCTAGTCTCTAACAGCTGAACCCCGTGTTGCAGCAGTAACATACTGACAGGATGTCTAGTCTCTAACAGCTGAACCCCGTGTTGCAGCAGTAACATACTGACAGGATGTCTAGTCTCTAACAGCTGAACCCCGTGTTACAGCAGTAACATACTGACAGGATGTCTAGTCTCTAACAGCTGGACCCCGTGTTGCAGCAGTAACATACTGACAGGATGTCTAGTCTCTAACAGCTGAACCCCGTGTTGCAGCAGTAACATACTGACAGGATGTCTAGTCTCTAACAGCTGAACCCCGTGTTGCAGCAGTAACATACTGACAGGATGTCTAGTCTCTAACAGCTGGACCCCGTGTTACAGCAGTAACATACTGACAGGATGTCTAGTCTCTAACAGCTGAACCCCGTGTTGCTGCAGTAACATACTGACAGGATGTCTAGTCTCTAACAGCTGAACCCCGTGTTGCAGCAGTAACATACTGACAGGATGTCTAGTCTCTAACAGCTGAACCCCGTGTTACAGCAGTAACATACTGACAGGATGTCTAGTCTCTAACAGCTGAACCCCGTGTTACAGCAGTAACATACTGACAGGATGTCTAGTCTCTAACAGCTGAACCCCGTGTTACAGCAGTAACATACTGACAGGATGTCTAGTCTCTAACAGCTGAACCCCGTGTTACAGCAGTAACATACTGACAGGATGTCTAGTCTCTAACAGCTGAACCCTGTGTTGCAGCAGTAACATACTGACAGGATGTCTAGTCTCTAACAGCTGAACCCCGTGTTGCAGCAGTAACATACTGACAGGATGTCTAGTCTCTAACAGCTGAACCCCGTGTTACAGCAGTAACATACTGACAGGATGTCTAGTCTCTAACAGCTGAACCCCGTGTTGCAGCAGTAACATACTGACAGGATGTCTAGTCTCTATCAGCTGAACCCCGTGTTGCAGCAGTAACATACTGACAGGATGTCTAGTCTCTAACAGCTGAACCCCGTGTTGCAGCAGTAACATACTGACAGGATGTCTAGTCTCTAACAGCTGAACCCCGTGTTGCAGCAGTAACATACTGACAGGATGTCTAGTCTCTAACAGCTGAACCCCGTGTTGCAGCAGTAACATACTGACAGGATGTCTAGTCTCTAACAGCTGGACCCCGTGTTGCAGCAGTAACATACTGACAGGATGTCTAGTCTCTAACAGCTGAACCCCGTGTTGCAGCAGTAACATACTGACAGGATGTCTAGTCTCTAACAGCTGAACCCCGTGTTGCAGCAGTAACATACTGACAGGATGTCTAGTCTCTAACAGCTGAACCCCGTGTTACAGCAGTAACATACTGACAGGATGTCTAGTCTCTAACAGCTGAACCCCGTGTTGCAGCAGTAACATACTGACAGGATGTCTAGTCTCTAACAGCTGAACCCCGTGTTACAGCAGTAACATACTGACAGGATGTCTAGTCTCTAACAGCTGAACCCCGTGTTGCAGCAGTAACATACTGACAGGATGTCTAGTCTCTAACAGCTGAACCCCGTGTTGTGGCAGTAACATACTGACAGGATGTCTAGTCTCTAACAGCTGAACCCCGTGTTACAGCAGTAACATACTGACAGGATGTCTAGTCTCTAACAGCTGAACCCCGTGTTGCAGCAGTAACATACTGACAGGATGTCTAGTCTCTAACAGCTGAACCCCGTGTTGCAGCAGTAACATACTGACAGGATGTCTAGTCTCTAACAGCTGAACCCCGTGTTGCAGCAGTAACATACTGACAGGATGTCTAGTCTCTAACAGCTGAACCCCGTGTTGCAGCAGTAACATACTGACAGGATGTCTAGTCTCTAACAGCTGAACCCCGTGTTGCAGCAGTAACATACTGACAGGATGTCTAGTCTCTAACAGCTGAACCCCGTGTTGCAGCAGTAACATACTGACAGGATGTCTAGTCTCTAACAGCTGAACCCCGTGTTGCAGCAGTAACATACTGACAGGATGTCTAGTCTCTAACAGCTGAACCCCGTGTTGCAGCAGTAACATACTGACAGGATGTCTAGTCTCTAACAGCTGAACCCCGTGTTGCAGCAGTAACATACTGACAGGATGTCTAGTCTCTAACAGCTGAACCCCGTGTTGCAGCAGTAACATACTGACAGGATGTCTAGTCTCTAACAGCTGAACCCCGTGTTGCAGCAGTAACATACTGACAGGATGTCTAGTCTCTAACAGCTGAACCCCGTGTTGCAGCAGTAACATACTGACAGGATGTCTAGTCTCTAACAGCTGAACCCCGTGTTGCAGCAGTAACATACTGACAGGATGTCTAGTCTCTAACAGCTGAACCCCGTGTTGCAGCAGTAACATACTGACAGGATGTCTAGTCTCTAACAGCTGAACCCCGTGTTGCAGCAGTAACATACTGACAGGATGTCTAGTCTCTAACAGCTGAACCCCGTGTTGCTGCAGTAACATACTGACAGGATGTCTAGTCTCTAACAGCTGAACCCCGTGTTGCAGCAGTAACATACTGACAGGATGTCTAGTCTCTAACAGCTGAACCCCGTGTTGCAGCAGTAACATACTGACAGGATGTCTAGTCTCTAACAGCTGGACCCCGTGTTGCTGCAGTAACATACTGACAGGATGTCTAGTCTCTAACAGCTGAACCCCGTGTTGCAGCAGTAACATACTGACAGGATGTCTAGTCTCTAACAGCTGAACCCCGTGTTGCTGCAGTAACATACTGACAGGATGTCTAGTCTCTAACAGCTGAACCCCGTGTTGCAGCAGTAACATACTGACAGGATGTCTAGTCTCTAACAGCTGAACCCCGTGTTACAGCAGTAACATACTGACAGGATGTCTAGTCTCTAACAGCTGAACCCCGTGTTGCAGCAGTAACATACTGACAGGATGTCTAGTCCCTAACAGCTGAACCCCGTGTTGCAGCAGTAACATACTGACAGGATGTCTCTAACAGCTGAACCCCGTGTTGCAGCAGTAACATACTGACAGGATGTCTAGTCTCTAACAGCTGAACCCCGTGTTGCAGCAGTAACATACTGACAGGATGTCTAGTCTCTAACAGCTGAACCCCGTGTTACAGCAGTAACATACTGACAGGATGTCTAGTCTCTAACAGCTGAACCCCGTGTTACAGCAGTAACATACTGACAGGATGTCTAGTCTCTAACAGCTGAACCCCGTGTTACAGCAGTAACATACTGACAGGATGTCTAGTCTCTAACAGCTGAACCCCGTGTTACAGCAGTATCATACTGACAGGATGTCTAGTCTCTAACAGCTGAACCCCGTGTTGCAGCAGTAACATACTGACAGGATGTCTAGTCTCTAACAGCTGAACCCCGTGTTACAGCAGTAACATACTGACAGGATGTCTAGTCTCTAACAGCTGAACCCCGTGTTGCAGCAGTAACATACTGACAGGATGTCTAGTCTCTAACAGCTGAACCCCGTGTTACAGCAGTAACATACTGACAGGATGTCTAGTCTCTAACAGCTGAACCCCGTGTTGCAGCAGTAACATACTGACAGGATGTCTAGTCTCTAACAGCTGAACCCCGTGTTACAGCAGTAACATACTGACAGGATGTCTAGTCTCTAACAGCTGAACCCCGTGTTGCAGCAGTAACATACTGACAGGATGTCTAGTCTCTAACAGCTGAACCCCGTGTTGCAGCAGTAACATACTGACAGGATGTCTAGTCTCTAACAGCTGAACCCCGTGTTACAGCAGTAACATACTGACAGGATGTCTAGTCTCTAACAGCTGAACCCCGTGTTACAGCAGTAACATACTGACAGGATGTCTAGTCTCTAACAGCTGGACCCCGTGTTGCAGCAGTAACATACTGACAGGATGTCTAGTCTCTAACAGCTGAACCCCGTGTTACAGCAGTAACATACTGACAGGATGTCTAGTCTCTAACAGCTGAACCCCGTGTTACAGCAGTAACATACTGACAGGATGTCTAGTCTCTAACAGCTGGACCCCGTGTTGCAGCAGTAACATACTGACAGGATGTCTAGTCTCTAACAGCTGAACCCCGTGTTGCAGCAGTAACATACTGACAGGATGTCTAGTCTCTAACAGCTGAACCCCGTGTTGCAGCAGTAACATACTGACAGGATGTCTAGTCTCTAACAGCTGAACCCCGTGTTGCAGCAGTAACATACTGACAGGATGTCTAGTCTCTAACAGCTGAACCCCGTGTTGCAGCAGTAACATACTGACAGGATGTCTAGTCTCTAACAGCTGAACCCCGTGTTGCAGCAGTAACATACTGACAGGATGTCTAGTCTCTAACAGCTGAACCCCGTGTTGCAGCAGTAACATACTGACAGGATGTCTAGTCTCTAACAGCTGAACCCCGTGTTGCAGCAGTAACATACTGACAGGATGTCTCTAACAGCTGAACCCCGTGTTGCAGCAGTAACATACTGACAGGATGTCTAGTCTCTAACGGCTGAACCCCGTGTTGCAGCAGTAACATACTGACAGGATGTCTAGTCTCTAACAGCTGAACCCCGTGTTGCAGCAGTAACATACTGACAGGATGTCTAGTCTCTAACAGCTGAACCCCGTGTTACAGCAGTAACATACTGACAGGATGTCTAGTCTCTAACAGCTGAACCCCGTGTTGCAGCAGTAACATACTGACAGGATGTCTAGTCTCTAACAGCTGAACCCCGTGTTGCAGCAGTAACATACTGACAGGATGTCTAGTCTCTAACAGCTGAACCCCGTGTTACAGCAGGAACATACTGACAGGATGTCTAGTCCCCTCCTTCGTGCTCTCTACCCATGCATCACAAGACTGCTGGTCTTATTTGTCCTCTCCTCTGTGTGACAGACGCACGAAACAGGAAGTTCCAACCACTTCCCAATAACACTGACCAGAAAGATTCTGCTGATTCACACGGCCTTTCTGTTTCGTCGCTCAACGTTTTCCATCGAGACATCTTGGCCGCAACAATCGCTCGGTTTTACATCCAGAAAGACACTAAAAGCAAATGCACATACATTATAAATGTTTTAACTTTTGAACTTGTCCGACATGTATTTTTTCTCTCACCATACCCTGATAATCTAGTCTACACAATAGTTACTGTAAATGACATTGCGTTTTTTTACAGGCCAGATAAATGTACATTAGATTGGAGATAAATGTACATAGTGCACTTTGCATAATTCAAAACATAATCTTATCTTCAAGGGGTATTGACACCGGGGCTGAGAAAGTCACGATAAAACCCATTATAGAAGAGACGTTTGTTTACCACAGTGATAAAAACAGGGCTGTAACTCTTGGTGATGCTGTTCAGTTACGCTGCGGTGACAAGACATAGGAGGAGCAGCAAAGAAACACAGAGAAACACAGAGAAACACAGGGCCTTCCACAACACAGAGAAACACAGAGGCGTCCACAACACAGAGAAACACAGAGGCGTCCACAACACAGAGAAACACAGAGAAACACAGAGAAACACAGAGAAACACAGAGCCTTCCACAACACAGAGAAACACAGAGAAACACAGAGAAACACAGAGAAACACAGAGCCTTCCACAACACAGAGAAACACAGAGAAACACAGAGCCTTCCACAACACAGAGAAGGGTTAGGGTTAGGGTTAGGGTTAGGGTTAGGGTTAGGGTTAGGGTTAGGGTTAACACAGAGAAACACAGAGAAACACAGAGCCTTCCACAACACAGAGAAACACAGAGGCGTCCACAACACAGAGAAACACAGAGAAACACAGAGCCTTCCACAACACAGAGAAACACAGAGGCGTCCACAACACAGAGAAACACAGAGGCGTCCACAACACAGAGAAACACAGAGAAACACAGAGAAACACAGAGAAACACAGAGCCTTCCACAACACAGAGAAACACAGAGAAACACAGAGAAACACAGAGAAACACAGAGAAACACAGAGAAACACAGAGCCTTCCACAAAACAGAGAAACACAGAGAAACACAGAGCCTTCCACAACACAGAGAAATACAGAGAAACACAGAGGCGTCCACAACACAGAGAAACACAGAGCCTTCCACAACACAGAGAAACACAGAGAAACACAGAGGAATATGAGCACTAAGGTTGGCAGTACATTTCTCTCCCCCGTGAGTTGAAACATTAGCACTGGGTAACACCAGGCAGACGGCAACTTTCACCAAGTTGGCAGTGAGTATTCCCTGTCCTTCCTTCTCCTCCCAAGGCAGTGAGTATTCCCTGTCCTTCCTTCTCCTCCAAAGGCCCAGGCTAGATCCTAGCTCCTAGCCTAGGCTAGATCCTAGCTCCCAGCCC